>NC_140183.1:44759918-44800081 GCF_963971535.1 Notolepis coatsorum | reverse complement strand
GGACCCTCGCCCTTAGGTCATCCATCCTACCCTCCAACGAACGGGCATTCGCCAGAAAGATGGATGGGAATTGCTGGGCGGTAAGCAGCTCTTTTTAGTCTCAGTCTGATACCTCCACGTCTCCCTCTGTGTCTCCTCCTGCCGTAGCCTTTGTTCTTTTCCTTGCCGCCATTCTCCCGTCTGATTCTGCTGGCCATCCTAGGTCAAAAGTGTCTCCAAACTCCTCTTTGAGCCCGGGGTTCAGGTCCATAAGTGTCTGACGGTCGTATGACGTACCCGCCAGTGTTGCTTTAATAAAAAAGTAGAAAAAACAAACATAATAGCTAAAAGTGTGTACATCGTTGCGGAGCTAAAACCAGAGGCGTCTGACCGGTACCTATCTAGGCCCACTGTTCTTCAGACGGATTCCTACGCCACTATAAAACTACATTATCAATGGTTTGGCTGAACAAACAGACAGACAGACAGGCAACCAGATATATAGACAGATAGCCAAACAAACAAACAAACAGACAGACAGACAGACAGACAGACAGACAGACAGACAGACAGACAGACAGACAGACAGACAGACAGACAGACAGACAGACAGACAGACAGACAGACAGGCAACCAGATATATAGACAGATAGCCAAACAAACAAACCAAACAAACAAACAGACAGACAGGCAACCGCAGATATATAGACAGATAGCCAAACAAACAAACAAACAAACAAACAAACAGACAGACAGACATACAGACAGACAGACAGACAGACAGACAGACAGACAGACAGACATGCAACCAGATATATAGACAGATAGACAAACAAACAAACAAACAGACAGACAGACAGACAGACAGACAGACAGACAGACAGACGACAGACAGACAGACAGACAGACAGACAAGAAAGAAAGAAGAAAGAGAAAGAAAAAGAAAGAAAGAAAGAAAGAAAAGAAGAAAGAAAGAAAGAAAGAAAGAAAGAAAGAAAGAAAGAAAGAAAGAAAGAAAAGAAAGAAAGAAAGAAAGAAATGAGTGTATTTCTGTGAGAATGCGTGTGGCGCACGCCTCCCGCGCCGCCTCGAATCCAACCAACGTGGAAAAGATAGCTTGCCGCCCGCGAGGCGCGCGCCCGCTTGCGGCCAGTGTGCACAGCTCCGCCCGTTAACATGGGAGCGGAAGTGAGGCGAGAGTCGCCCCCGTCCGTCCGTGTTCATTCGCGTTGGGTGTGCGTGGGCGTGTCAGTTTGAACATGGCACTAAAATGGCACACAAATAATATGTGCTATAGTGCCTCAGCCAGGCACATGTCTGCCCACCAGAAGCATGGCTGGCCATGTTGCCTGAGTGCATCTGAGGTGAATTAATTCTACTGTCTCTTTTATCTCCCCCCAGTCTGCTTGCTGTTTGTGGTTTGACATTCAAAGACACAACGTTATTTATTAGTGACACTTTTTGGCTACTTTGCTCCTTTGTCAAACGTTATAGATGGATTGATGGGTTCTTAAATTTTTTAACTGATAGTGTTCAAATTCGATGCATTACAGTGTTCTCTCTGCACCCTCTCTTGTAATGGTTCCCTACTGTACAGGGGAAGACAACACCCCTTACTGTAAAGCAGCTATATAGAACTGTACACTTCCATTGACTTGCATCATTTAACTGCTCACTGCCCCCTCCCCACCCCATCTCTTTCACACCCCTTTGCTCCCAGCGCAAACACATACACCCCCCTTTTTTCTCTGCCCCCCCCCCCCCCCCCCTCTAAAATCTCATCCATTCACTCTGTCTCCCTCAGCTTTCTACCCCTCCTCAACCCCCCCATATACCATCCTCCGCCTCTCTCCTGCGCCTGTCTCTCCTCCCTCCTCTGATCCTGGGAGCCGTGCTTACAGGAGCTCCTCAGCACAGTGCTGAGCGCTGATCTCCAGCTGTCCTCCCAGCGCTGCAGGACTGGAGTGGGGGAGGAGGAGGGTGGAGGAAGTGGGGACGCGCTCGTTCTCATGCCCCAGGGAGGAGAGAGGAAAGAGAGGGAAAGAGAGACATGTGGAGTGAGAGGAGAGTGGAAAAGGGAGCGCTTGCTTCTAAAGCGTCAGCTATATGACTAAAATGTAAATGCTTGAGCAACAGAGAGAAAGTGATGAAATAAATTGCATACGAGAGAGAGAGAGAGAGAGAGAGAGAGAGAGAGAGAGAGAGAGAGAGAGGAGAGAGAGAGAAGAGGGGAAAATAAAGGAAAAACTGGTAGAGCTAAGAGAGGGAAGAGAGAGAGAGAGAGACTGGGTTGCAAAGGCAGAAGAACAAATGAGTGAGCGAATGGGAGCGCAAGAGAGGGAGAGGGAGGGGAGTGAGGGGAGGGAGGGAGGGAGGGAGGGAGAGGGAGGGAGGAAGGAGGGAATCAGGCGCACCACACTGCAGACGCACAGCCACTGTCACTGATCCACAGCCAGAGGACTGAAGCAGAACGGTAGCGAGCAGCAGCAACAGCACCACCGCAACCATGGAGGAGGCAGGCTCCACCGCTCAGCCGGAGCACCATCCTGCTCACTGACACCCAACCTCTAGGACCGTCCTGTGGAGCTGGGAGGAGAGTGAAGAGGAGAGGAGAGGAGCAAGAGAACCCACTCTCTCTCTCTCTCTCTCTCGTTCTGCCCTTCAGAAGAGGAAGCACCAGTTATTTTACTCCAACGGGACTGCTATCCCACATTCTCTCTCTCTCTCTCTCTCTCTCTCTCTCTCTCTCTCTCTCTCTCTCTCTCTCTCTCTCTCTCTCTATCTCCTCTCTCTCTCTCTCTCTCTCTCTCTCTCTCTCTCTCTCTCTCTCTCTCTCTCTCTCTCTCTCTCTCTCTCTCTCTTTCCTCAGAACACACACTCAAACTGAAAGACACTTCTCATTGACCTTCTGAACTGGCAGTGATTTCGGAGGGCTACCTTCACTGACCTTCTGACCTGTGTGGATTTACTGCAGCCTTACGGAGGAGCATGGGGCTGGGGTGGAGGGGCGCAGGGTGCGTAAGGACAGGGGGAGCTCGCTCCTTTTGGTGACATTGCTGCTGTTCTGTGGCTTCTGGGAGGCGAGTCACACACAGACGATGATGGCAAGTCTGTCTACTTCTGGGAAACAGGTACCTGACCCCCCCCCCCCCCCCCCCCCAACTGTTAACACACACAGCGTTAGAGATGGTTGATGGCTTGAAGTCTCTTGTGCGTGCTGCTGTGGTTATTTGACTTTTGCAGTAAGAGGGAGCATGTGTGAGATCTGGTTTAGTATGAATATCATGTGCCCTTTAGTTTGATGATGGTCTGTAGACAGTAATTATGTCCTCTGGCATGTCCAAGGTCTGATGTCTCGTTAAGAGACAGTGGAGACTTTCAGCACATCCAGCAGTATGTGTTCCATTTTCTCTCTCTCTCTCTCTCTCTCTCTCTCTCTCTCTCTCTCTCTCTCTCTCTCTCTCTCTCTCTCTCTCTCTCTCTCTCTCTCCCCTGTCTCTCTCTCCCCCTGTCTCTCTCTCTCATTTTCTTTTCTGAAAACGGGAACAGGTTCTTGGGACCTAATTAAAAGAAATGGCTAATTTCC
Organism: Notolepis coatsorum; assembly: GCF_963971535.1. Lineage (NCBI taxonomy): Eukaryota > Metazoa > Chordata > Actinopteri > Aulopiformes > Paralepididae > Notolepis > Notolepis coatsorum. The sequence continues at coordinate 44,796,516 of NC_140183.1, read as the reverse complement.
AAACTCACATGTCTTACGCTCCTCTGAAATGCTTGGAATTTATATGCTTCTGTTTGCTCTAATTCATGTTATAACATAAACACATCAATACAGGAGAACTTTGGCTTCATGTTACGATTCTAACATGACCTAGAAATGTGCAGTAGACCCGAGAGGAACGGCTCCTCACTCTGAGCCGATTGCTTGCGACACATACAACTGCTGTGATCCATTTATGAATGGATTACTTTCACCTCCCTCACTCTCAGGTGATGCTCCATGATTGAAATTTGCTGCCTGCATGCAGATGATTGATGTGCAATGCCGCGCAACAGAACAGCGTATAAGGAAGTGGAATAAAGATTTGACTTGACATTATTGATATGTTTATGATAACAGTTCATAAAAGAGGGGGTTGTGGTGGCTTAACTGCCTCTCTGCAGTGAGCGGGATTGATGAGTGGTTAGGTTACAGTCATGTGATCGCTGCCTTTAGTGCAATGTTGATACCTTAAACTTAATTTAAATTTGTATTAAGAACATTATTAAGAACATTCAGGGACAGTCTTGCCTTGGGACTCATTAAAACATATGACAAGTCTTCTCTAGATTAGTCTTCAGAGTCTTCTCTGACCCATCATCAATATTAAAACATATGACCCATCGTTAATATTAAAACATATGACCCATCGTCAATAGGCCCACAAGCCATTTTGGGTGCCAAGCCAGAGTTTGAGAACCTAGACTCTAGAGTATACTTGAGTATAGTGCAATCAGCGTAAAACATCTACTGGGAGATGGTACTAGAATATTAATCTACAGCAGTCTTTGAAAATGTATGGGAACTCCTTTAAGAGGTACAGTATTAATTAACTCGCCCATCCTTCATCCAACCATATCCATCTGTTATAATCCTCTTTGACAGGCAAAGGGCTAGAGGGGCCAAGGCATCCCCCCCCGCTCTCACACACACACAACCAACTAAAGACTATAGCCATGACGCCCCCCACTCTAACCCATGCCCAACCCAGCCTCGCCCCCCAGCACCAGTCGACGGAACCATGTCTCTCCCGAGGCTCTGCTACTTTAAAGAGGATGTAGCTGAGTAAGGAGATTAAAAGAGCAGGGATTTAACAACCCAGCAAAGACAGCCCAGGCAGCAGTCTGGAGAGAGAGAGGGAGGGAAAGACAGAAAAAGAGACAGAGTGAGAGATTTGCAGGGAGAGGGGGACTGACTAATTTAACCTACATCTATCCTACGGTCATAGTGATTACACCTCTCTCCCACGCTACACCACCCTTTCTCTCACGCCATACACATGATATACCCAACTGAGAAGCTCAAGGCTCAGCCTTTGAAATGTAATCCAATGTTATGAGTTTGCTTGCCTCTTTGCAACTTAAAGGTAGCATATTGATTTTACCCCTGTAGTCTCCTCTTTGCTTTGACACAGCCTCCAGAGTATGAAAATCACATGGGGCAATTTAGTGAATCCAAGCGCTTTTCATAAAATGGGATTATTTTTGCACAGCATTTGCATATTCTTCTCTGCAAATTGAAGCTTTGAAAAACCTGATGATGTTTGTGCACATTTATGGAGTGTGCAGCGGAGGAAATATTCGTTCGTACAGAAATAGCCCCTGTCTTCAATCTGTGGGGAAGTGGGCCAGCGTTGCTTTTATTGGCTTCTATGAAAATATGATCTATCTGTTTGGAGGTGAGACAATTCAGTAACGTTTACCTCTGGAGACTGAGTCTTATTCAAATGAGGCAGATGAAGACAACAGGCTGTTCCAGACATTCATGGTGATGGTTCTGAAGGTGCCAGTGGGGGTGACCGGAGAATAAGGAGCATGATTATGACCACCGTAATGGCGGCACGCTGATGGTAATGGTGATAATGATGTACTACAGTTGTTAGTGGGCTTTAAAAGATGACAGCATGTTTGTTTCCCTCTTGCACACTACTCTCACATCCTTTTCCCTTGAAGTTGATTTCTAAAGCTCACTTTACTGGTTTTGTGTAAAAAGAAGATGACGGCGGTAGAACAGAAGAAGCGAAGATGGCAGACTACTCTCACACCCTTCTCCCTCTTGCACACTACTCTCACACCCTTCTCCCTCTTGCACACTACTCTCACACCCTTCTCCCTCTTGTACACTACTCTCACACCCTTCTCCCTCTTGCACACTACTCTCACACCCTTCTCCCTCTTGCACACTACTCTCACACCCTTCTCCCTCTTGCACATTACTCTCACACCCTTCTCCCTCTTGCACACTACTCTCACACCCTTCTCCCTCTTGCACACTACTCTCACACCCTTCTCCCTCTTGCACACTACTCTCACACCCTTCTCCCTCTTGCACACTACTCTCACACCCTTCTCTTGCACACTACTCTCACACCCTTCTCCCTCTTGCACACTACTCTCACACCCTTCTCCCTCTTGCACACTACTCTCACACCCTTCTCCCTCTTGCACACTACTCTCACACCCTTCTCCCTCTTGCACACTACTCTCACACCCTTCTCCCTCTTGCACACTACTCTCACACCCTTCTCTTGCACACTACTCTCACACCCTTCTCCCTCTTGCACACTACTCTCACACCCTTCTCCCTCTTGCACACTACTCTCACACCCTTCTCTTGCACACTACTCTCACACCCTTCTCTTGCACACTACTCTCACACCCTTCTCCCTCTTGCACACTACTCTCACACCATTCTCCCTCTTGCACACTACTCTCACACCCTTCTCCCTCTTGCACACTACTCTCACATCCTTCTCTTGCACACTACTCTCACACCCTTCTCCCTCTTGCACACTACTCTCACACCCTTCTCCCTCTTGCACACTACTCTCACACCCTTCTCTTGTACACTACTCTCACACCCTTCTCCCTCTTGCACACTACTCTCACACCCTTCTCCCTCTTGTACACTACTCTCACACCCTTCTCTCTCTTGCACACTACTCTCACACCCTTCTCCCTCTTGCACACTACTCTCACACCCTTCTCTTGCACACTACTCTCACACCCTTCTCCCTCTTGCACACTACTCTCACACCCTTCTCTTGCACACTACTCTCACACCCTTCTCTTGCACACTACTCTCACACCCTTCTCCCTCTTGCACACTACTCTCACACCCTTCTCTTGCACACTACTCTCACAGCCTTCTCCCTCTTGCACACTACTCTCACATCCTTCTCTTGCACAGTACTCTCACACCCTTCTCCCTCTTGCACACTACTCTCACACCCTTCTCCCTCTTGCACACTACTCTCACACCCTTCTCCCTCTTGTACACTACTCTCACACCCTTCTCCCTCTTGCACACTACTCTCACACCCTTCTCCCTCTTGCACACTACTCTCACACCCTTCTCCCTCTTGCACACTACTCTCACACCCTTCTCTCTCTTGCACACTACTCTCACACCCTTCTCCCTCTTGTACACTACTCTCACACCCTTCTCCCTCTTGTACACTACTCTCACACCCTTCTCCCTCTTGCACACTACTCTCACATCCTCCTCTTGCACACTACTCTCACACCCTTCTCTTGCACACTACTCTCACACCCTTCTCCCTCTTGCACACTACTCTCACATCCTTCTCCCTCTTGCACACTACTCTCACACCCTTCTCCCTCTTGCACACTACTCTCACATCCTTCTCCCTCTTGCACACTACTCTCACATCCTTCTCTTGCACACTACTCTCACACCCTTCTCCCTCTTGCACACTACTCTCACATCCTTCTCCCTCTTGCACACTACTCTCACATCCTTCTCTTGCACACTACTCTCACACCCTTCTCCCTCTTGCACACTACTCTCACACCCTTCTCTCTCTTGCACACTACTCTCACACCCTTCTCCCTCTTGCACACTACTCTCACACCCTTCTCTTGCACACTACTCTCACACCCTTCTCCCTCTTGTACACTACTCTCACACCCTTCTCCCTCTTGCACACTACTCTCACACCCTTCTCTTGCACACTAATCTCACACCCTTCTCCCTCTTGCACACTACTCTCACACCCTTCTCTTGCACACTAATCGCACACCCTTCTCCCTCTTGCACACTACTCTCACATCCTTCTCTTGCACACTACTCTCACATCCTTCTCCCTCTTGCACACTACTCTCACACCCTTCTCCCTCTTGCACACTACTCTCACACCCTTCTCCCTCTTGTACACTACTCTCACACCCTTCTCCCTCTTGCACACTACTCTCACATCCTCCTCTTGCACACTACTCTCACATCCTTCTCCCTCTTGCACACTACTCTCACACCCTTCTCCCTCTTGTACACTACTCTCACACCCTTCTCTCTCTTGCACACTACTCTCACACCCTTCTCCCTCTTGCACACTACTCTCATACCCTTCTCCCTCTTGCACACTACTCTCACACCCTTCTCTCTCTTGCACACTACTCTCACATCCTCCTCTTGCACACTACTCTCACACCCTTCTCTTGCACACTACTCTCACATCCTTCTCCCTCTTGCACACTACTCTCACACCCTTCTCCCTCTTGCACACTACTCTCACACCCTTCTCCCTCTTGCACACTACTCTCACACCTTTCTCCCTCTTGCTACTTGCACACTACTCCTTTATGAACTCTCACTTTTACTTTCACTTTCACTTTCACACACACACACACACACACACACACACACACACACACACACACACACACACACACACACACACACACACACACACACACACACACACACACACACACACACACACACACACACACACAGACGAATGCACAACGACAAGGTTACTGTGGCTGAGCTGTCAGACCTCAGCAGCAGGTGGATCCTGAGCCGTGTGTGTGTGTAGGATTCAGGCTATAAAAAGGTTGTTGTACTAAACTGGTACCAACATTATAGGCAGGGTGATGATTCATTTGAGTTCTTCTCATCAGTTTGGATTTCTGGAGTGAAGCAGCACCACCAGCCACTGGACCATGTCAGTCTGATCTAACGACCTGCTCAACATTTTCCATAGCCTGTCCATAGACTGCTAATCTGCCATCAGGATCTAGATAATCCATCAATCAGATTAGGCAGGAGTCGTCTCTGCCTTCTGATCGGCCCAATCCCATTCTATTGACTGGCTCCACGCTTCCCATCACATATTCCCCCGCCGTAGGCCTCTTAGTCACCTGAGTCATGCGCAGACAATTCAGCTAATCGCTCTGAACTGCTTCCCTAGCACCACCTGTGCCACCACTGTGTCGGGCAATACCAGGTAGAAGAGGTTTGACGCACTTCATCTCATCCACTCAGCGCTTGCATGCAGATTAATGTCTTTTTTTAATTTTTATTATTATTATCTTTTTCCTCCTTTTTTTCCATTTTTCTCCCATCCCATTGTTAGTCGTTATGCCAATTCTCAATCCCCTTCCTGGTTGTTGCGCACTCTACCCCCTACCTTCTGTCCGGGAGGCGTGTAGTCTTTTACTTGCAGTTCCGCGTTCGGGTTCTGCGATCTGATTGGCCACTGACGTACGCTCTCTCTACGCCCAAACAGCGCGTTACGCTAGTTCTGCCTCTAACCTCTAACAGCCTGCAGCCTGCTAGCATTATCCAATTCATATCAATCGAAATAATGTATTGTTTTCATCTCTCTATATTAACACTTTGAGCGCCGGCCGTGTTTTCCTTTTTACCCCCTTGAATGCCACAGTCCACGGCCAATGTTAACGTTAATATCGCCTAATCTATGTTTTAAATTATGGCTATGTGTCTAATCTGCCCGTCGCTTATCAAAGACTCATTTTCCAGTCAACATTGGCAAGGCAGATTGTATTTTTATCGCTTCATTTCCGTTTGATAGCATTTTGAAAATCACCCGTTTTCCGGGGAAAAACAACCCATGCCTATGATAATCGCCTTTTACTGGAATATTCCAGAACGTTGTCATTTGTCGGCCTATTTATGAATAGTTTTCAAATAAACGCTAGATGATCGATAGTATATGTGTGCGCACGCACGCACGCTCGTGCCGTGCGCTGATAATCGCTGCTCTTATTTCCTCATGGCTTTTACAGTAAAAACAGCCATATCACATATCACATAAACGCTTATATCTCTGTGAAAACGAGTCTGATTATCCTAACACTGATAACATAGATTCCTTACTTGAGGTCAGATGGTATCCAAATGGTTTATTTCAATTTCCGATCGCCATTCGAAAAAAACGATTAAATGTATTGATCAACCGTGTATACAGTAGAACACATGATCCGCGCGGCTCAGATGCTCCAGAATGAACTCTGGTAGACCCCGGCTGCATCAGTGAGAAGTAAAATGTGGAGTCAGAAATCCGTTCTCCCATTCACTTTCATTGAGTCCATTCCAAAAGGGTGATTTACCATCTGGGAGACGATAGGGGGCGCTTTTTTCACATCTGATTGCCGGCGGTCCCTGGATCTCCAACGGTAGGCTCGCGTGATGCAATATGATTTCAGATCACTAAAAAAAAACAAAAAAAAAAAATACCTGAGAATAGCCGTGACGTGGCATTCAACGGTCTCACACCCTTCTCTTGCACACTACTCTCACACCCTTCTCCCTCTTGCACACTACTCTCACACCATTCTCCCTCTTGCACACTACTCTCACACCCTTCTCCCTCTTGCACACTACTCTCACATCCTTCTCTTGCACACTACTCTCACACCCTTCTCCCTCTTGCACACTACTCTCACACCCTTCTCCCTCTTGCACACTACTCTCACACCCTTCTCTTGTACACTACTCTCACACCCTTCTCCCTCTTGCACACTACTCTCACACCCTTCTCCCTCTTGTACACTACTCTCACACCCTTCTCTCTCTTGCACACTACTCTCACACCCTTCTCCCTCTTGCACACTACTCTCACACCCTTCTCTTGCACACTACTCTCACACCCTTCTCCCTCTTGCACACTACTCTCACACCCTTCTCTTGCACACTACTCTCACACCCTTCTCTTGCACACTACTCTCACACCCTTCTCCCTCTTGCACACTACTCTCACACCCTTCTCTTGCACACTACTCTCACAGCCTTCTCCCTCTTGCACACTACTCTCACATCCTTCTCTTGCACAGTACTCTCACACCCTTCTCCCTCTTGCACACTACTCTCACACCCTTCTCCCTCTTGCACACTACTCTCACACCCTTCTCCCTCTTGTACACTACTCTCACACCCTTCTCCCTCTTGCACACTACTCTCACACCCTTCTCCCTCTTGCACACTACTCTCACACCCTTCTCCCTCTTGCACACTACTCTCACACCCTTCTCTCTCTTGCACACTACTCTCACACCCTTCTCCCTCTTGTACACTACTCTCACACCCTTCTCCCTCTTGTACACTACTCTCACACCCTTCTCCCTCTTGCACACTACTCTCACATCCTCCTCTTGCACACTACTCTCACACCCTTCTCTTGCACACTACTCTCACACCCTTCTCCCTCTTGCACACTACTCTCACATCCTTCTCCCTCTTGCACACTACTCTCACACCCTTCTCCCTCTTGCACACTACTCTCACATCCTTCTCCCTCTTGCACACTACTCTCACATCCTTCTCTTGCACACTACTCTCACACCCTTCTCCCTCTTGCACACTACTCTCACATCCTTCTCCCTCTTGCACACTACTCTCACATCCTTCTCTTGCACACTACTCTCACACCCTTCTCCCTCTTGCACACTACTCTCACACCCTTCTCTCTCTTGCACACTACTCTCACACCCTTCTCCCTCTTGCACACTACTCTCACACCCTTCTCTTGCACACTACTCTCACACCCTTCTCCCTCTTGTACACTACTCTCACACCCTTCTCCCTCTTGCACACTACTCTCACACCCTTCTCTTGCACACTAATCTCACACCCTTCTCCCTCTTGCACACTACTCTCACACCCTTCTCTTGCACACTAATCGCACACCCTTCTCCCTCTTGCACACTACTCTCACATCCTTCTCTTGCACACTACTCTCACATCCTTCTCCCTCTTGCACACTACTCTCACACCCTTCTCCCTCTTGCACACTACTCTCACACCCTTCTCCCTCTTGTACACTACTCTCACACCCTTCTCCCTCTTGCACACTACTCTCACATCCTCCTCTTGCACACTACTCTCACATCCTTCTCCCTCTTGCACACTACTCTCACACCCTTCTCCCTCTTGTACACTACTCTCACACCCTTCTCTCTCTTGCACACTACTCTCACACCCTTCTCCCTCTTGCACACTACTCTCATACCCTTCTCCCTCTTGCACACTACTCTCACACCCTTCTCTCTCTTGCACACTACTCTCACATCCTCCTCTTGCACACTACTCTCACACCCTTCTCTTGCACACTACTCTCACATCCTTCTCCCTCTTGCACACTACTCTCACACCCTTCTCCCTCTTGCACACTACTCTCACACCCTTCTCCCTCTTGCACACTACTCTCACACCTTTCTCCCTCTTGCTACTTGCACACTACTCCTTTATGAACTCTCACTTTTACTTTCACTTTCACTTTCACACACACACACACACACACACACACACACACACACACACACACACACACACACACACACACACACACACACACACACACACACACACACACACACACACACACACACAGACGAATGCACAACGACAAGGTTACTGTGGCTGAGCTGTCAGACCTCAGCAGCAGGTGGATCCTGAGCCGTGTGTGTGTGTAGGATTCAGGCTATAAAAAGGTTGTTGTACTAAACTGGTACCAACATTATAGGCAGGGTGATGATTCATTTGAGTTCTTCTCATCAGTTTGGATTTCTGGAGTGAAGCAGCACCACCAGCCACTGGACCATGTCAGTCTGATCTAACGACCTGCTCAACATTTTCCATAGCCTGTCCATAGACTGCTAATCTGCCATCAGGATCTAGATAATCCATCAATCAGATTAGGCAGGAGTCGTCTCTGCCTTCTGATCGGCCCAATCCCATTCTATTGACTGGCTCCACGCTTCCCATCACATATTCCCCCGCCGTAGGCCTCTTAGTCACCTGAGTCATGCGCAGACAATTCAGCTAATCGCTCTGAACTGCTTCCCTAGCACCACCTGTGCCACCACTGTGTCGGGCAATACCAGGTAGAAGAGGTTTGACGCACTTCATCTCATCCACTCAGCGCTTGCATGCAGATTAATGTCTTTTTTTAATTTTTATTATTATTATCTTTTTCCTCCTTTTTTTCCATTTTTCTCCCATCCCATTGTTAGTCGTTATGCCAATTCTCAATCCCCTTCCTGGTTGTTGCGCACTCTACCCCCTACCTTCTGTCCGGGAGGCGTGTAGTCTTTTACTTGCAGTTCCGCGTTCGGGTTCTGCGATCTGATTGGCCACTGACGTACGCTCTCTCTACGCCCAAACAGCGCGTTACGCTAGTTCTGCCTCTAACCTCTAACAGCCTGCAGCCTGCTAGCATTATCCAATTCATATCAATCGAAATAATGTATTGTTTTCATCTCTCTATATTAACACTTTGAGCGCCGGCCGTGTTTTCCTTTTTACCCCCTTGAATGCCACAGTCCACGGCCAATGTTAACGTTAATATCGCCTAATCTATGTTTTAAATTATGGCTATGTGTCTAATCTGCCCGTCGCTTATCAAAGACTCATTTTCCAGTCAACATTGGCAAGGCAGATTGTATTTTTATCGCTTCATTTCCGTTTGATAGCATTTTGAAAATCACCCGTTTTCCGGGGAAAAACAACCCATGCCTATGATAATCGCCTTTTACTGGAATATTCCAGAACGTTGTCATTTGTCGGCCTATTTATGAATAGTTTTCAAATAAACGCTAGATGATCGATAGTATATGTGTGCGCACGCACGCACGCTCGTGCCGTGCGCTGATAATCGCTGCTCTTATTTCCTCATGGCTTTTACAGTAAAAACAGCCATATCACATATCACATAAACGCTTATATCTCTGTGAAAACGAGTCTGATTATCCTAACACTGATAACATAGATTCCTTACTTGAGGTCAGATGGTATCCAAATGGTTTATTTCAATTTCCGATCGCCATTCGAAAAAAACGATTAAATGTATTGATCAACCGTGTATACAGTAGAACACATGATCCGCGCGGCTCAGATGCTCCAGAATGAACTCTGGTAGACCCCGGCTGCATCAGTGAGAAGTAAAATGTGGAGTCAGAAATCCGTTCTCCCATTCACTTTCATTGAGTCCATTCCAAAAGGGTGATTTACCATCTGGGAGACGATAGGGGGCGCTTTTTTCACATCTGATTGCCGGCGGTCCCTGGATCTCCAACGGTAGGCTCGCGTGATGCAATATGATTTCAGATCACTAAAAAAAAACAAAAAAAAAAAATACCTGAGAATAGCCGTGACGTGGCATTCAACGGTCGGGTCGTAAACCCGAGAAAAGCCGTGAGTGGCGCTCAAAGTGTTAACGTGATTCCATCAACACAACATAAATGTTCAAAACACGACAAGACAGTTTGCATCACTTCCCACGGTTCTCGGCACTTATTCTACCGGTAGTGCGGTAGTTGTTGCCACGGTATTGGGTCTTTGGGTGAATACTTCATTGGCGGGGAAGAAGAACACTGATAGCGGTGTGTGGACCATCCTGCGGGCGGTGGTCTGGGGCTCGCAGGGCGGTGGTCTGGGGCTCACGGGACGGTGGCCTGGGGCCGCGGGACGGTGGCCTGGGGCTCGCGGGGCGGTGGTCTGGGGCTCGCGGGGCGGTGGTCTGGGGCTCGCGGGACGGTGGCCTGGGGCCGCGGGACGGTGGCCTGGGGCTCGCGGGGCGGTGGTCTGGGGCTCGCGGGACGGTGGCCTGGGGCTCGCAGGACGGTCCACACACCGCTAACAGTGTTCTTCTTCCCCGCCAATGAAGTATTTACCCAAAGACCCAATACCGTGGCAACAACTACCACACTACCGGTAGAATAAGTGCCGAGAACCGTGGGAAGTGATGCAAACTGTCTTGTCGTGTTTTGAACATTTATGTTGTGTTGATGGAATCACGTTAATATAGAGAGATGAAAACAATACGTTATTTCGATTGATATGAATTGGATAATGCTAGCAGGCTGAGGGCTGTTAGAGGTTAGAGGCAGAACTAGCGTAACGCGCTGTTTTGGCGTAGAGAGAGCGTACCTCAGTGGCCAATCAGATCGCAGAACCCGAACACGGAACTGCAAGTTTGTTGGTAAAGGACTACACGCGTCCGGGAGGGCGGAGACTATCTTCCTCCGACACATGTATACCCAGCCCACCGCTTCTTTTCACCTGGCAGCACGGACTCTCACTGGGAGAGTGTAACGTGTGGAAGGTCACACTACCTCTCTTAGATCCTTCCCTTGCTGTGCAGGCGCCCGACGGAACTGTAGGAGTTGCTGTTTACAACGACCAGGACCCACCCTCGCCGGGTTTCCCACCCTCTAACACTGCCAATTGTGTTAGTATGGACGGTCGGCCAACCCGGAAGTACAACAGCTGGATTCGATCCCACTGTCACTGTGGTGGTAGACAGATGCTTAGTCCGCTGCACTACTCGGCCGCCCATAGATTAATGTCTTTAAGTGAATTCATCAAGACTTAACCCCAAGTATTTTCTGTGGCAGGGGATTAAAATCACATTATTTGTATATTCATTAAGACTTGGAGAAGGGCATCCATATACAAATAATCCTAACTCAAAATACTGGTCTGTTTTAGCCTTTTACAACCTCAAAGGTCATTAGTCCTATCAAAGGTTCAGACACAGTGGTGGGGCTACTCTTTTGTTTATTTGTTCATTTGGATAGCAGAATTGGCCTTAAAGTCTTAATGACGTTACCCAAAGACCTTCATCTACCATACATGCCTGTTTGAGTGTTTCATATTGTGTGTGTTGGTGTGTGTGTGTGTGTGTGTGTGTAGATGGGTGTGTTTACATGTGAGCTGTGTATCTAATGAATGATCACTCACTTCACCAGAAACGATGCAATCCCTATGAGGTTATATAACTCAAACGCAGTGTCACGCAGTTAGAGCCACTCCACCTCTAGTACTGCGGGCACACAGCTGTGTGTATCCGTGATCGGCTGATGTCATCCCTCAATGAGAGTGGACAGTGTGAGCAGCACTGACAGCCTATTGTTAGCTGAATACATTTCTCCCTTAACAATGGCACTGACAGTGGAGGATGTCACCCTTGCTGTGGGCTGTTAGTGGCTCTCCGCGCTATTACAGAAAGCACAGTGAACAGCACATCCAGGATATTGAGGGGGAGAGGGTGACAGGTTCAGAAGTTCAATACAGCAAGACAAGGTTATTACCATGGTGAAATGTCTTCGGCCGGATCGATTGTTGTACCCCACCACGAGACAAGTCCAGGTTTAAAGTGGAGCCTTAAGGTGGATAAACACTACAACATTTCTTGCAGGTTCCTTAGACTAATTAAGTTGCCATCGCGGCCACATTTTTCCCCTCAAAATGCAGAGAGAAAAAAAAATGCTGTTTGGATGGATGTTTTCCCTGATTCTCTAAGCTGCATGGAATTTCTTAATTGGGACTAAATCTTAGCGAATCTTTGTTGTGCCCCCCACCCACCATTATGCTTTGTGACATTCAAGATAGATTTTCCCTGTGTTCTTGGGTGATTCATGTGATTGACCTATCTCAAACCCCACCCTCTTTTCTTGATCCTCCAATCACAACTGTTGCTTCCCTCGGAGGAACCTGTCATTGCATTGATCTCTCTGTCCCCTGTGGTCTACTCTAAATGAGCCACCTTTGTCTTTTCCGTCCTTGAAAGCCTTGATTTGAGTATCTTTGCGCTATCTGAAAACATGTATAATAGTACTGTATTTGACTAGTAACTGAATTAAGAATGGAAACAAATAGGGCTTGGTAAAAATATATAAGAAAAAAATATGAAATTACTTTAATTGAATCATTTAGCTATCTAATATTGATTGTTAAAATCCCAAGATTGATCTTTTAATCTATGTGAAGATTTTCTCTAAACGTTTTTTCTAGCACACCTCCCACCTTGCAAATGTCTGTAGTTTTTGCTGAACTACTAACGATGTCAGGTGTGGGCCACCTAAAACCAGCAGCATCAAGTCTTATTGAATCAATATGAAATGTAATAGAATCAGGACCTTGTGAATCAGAATCTAATCAAATTGGGTAATCAGTGCTGACACCCAGCCCTGGCAACGCGTCTGACTCAGTTAGCAAAGCTGTCTCATGCTGTAGCCGTGGGAATGTGACTGGCATCATCCCAATTGAGAGTCTCCCTGCAAGAGGCCTTTCTTATTTTAGTGAGTGCATTTTAATATGACCTTTGTGACCCTCATTAGCATAGCACCTGGGGGCGAACAAGGCCTTTGAACAGTGATCATGGCGGGCCCTGGGCTACATCCGCCCAGCCAAAGCTTCCCATCCAGCCTGCAGAATATTAATGAATTCAAAAATGTGAGAAGGAAAAGAAAGTGTTCCGATATTTAGGATGGCCATCATCACTCTGTTTAAGCGTTATGCATCTATAAAAAATTATTGCAAAAACAACTAAATTATTGGCCGAAATACATGTTTGCAACATGCTCTTGTTTCAGAACCATGGACAGTGCTGTTTGTTGTGTGTAGGCCTGGGGTGCGTGGATAGGTGAAGCTTAAACAAATTACTTTTATGAATGGAATGCGGCTTGTGCCGTATCTTCATGCAAGAATGGAGACAAACTCATAGCTCTCATTGGCTGGCATGGGAATATCCAGCTTTCAATTGGTGGGAAATCTTTCTGCGACGGGCCTCTGACTGCTCAGGGTATGACTCTTTGACAGTTGCATACCTTGTGTAATGGTGACGCCAAAGATTGTATTATTTTACAACAGTGATTGTTTCATTGCAAATGAGACATACAGGTTTAACATCACTGAAAGTTGGTTTGATGAATGCATACTTAGCAGTCCATTCTTCATTAAAGCTGCGGTTAGTTTTTGTACCTCTTTGTCTGCATTTTGTACCTCATTGTCTGCATTTTTACTTCATTGTACTTAGGTTGTACTTTAGTTTGTATATTGTATATTGTGTTGGGACCTACCGTAATTTTCGCACTATAAGCCGCACCTGAATATAAGCCGCAGCAGCTAAATTGAATGATGTGTACATATATAAGCCGCACTGGACTATAAGCCGCAGGTGTTTTAATGTTTAATTACCATAGTACCTACTGTACCCGGCGCTGGCTAACTGGCTATCGTTCCTGTTTAAACAAAAATGTTAATATGGGAGCTTCCTCAAACAGCCATCTCTTTCCCGACAATCCCCTCTGTGCACGAACCCTTACATATGGTAATTAAACATTAAAACACCTGCGGCTTATAGTAACGATAGCCAGTTAGCCAGCGCCGGGTACAGTAGGTACCAACGTTAGCTCTCATAACAATAGCCAGTTAGCCAGCACCGGGTACAGTAGGTACCAACGTTAGCTCTCATAACGATAGCCAGTTAGCCAGCGCCGGGTACAGTAGGTACCAACGTTAGCTCACATAACGATAGCCAGTTAGCCAGCGCCAGGTACAGTAGGTACCAACGTTAGCTCACATAACGATAGCCAGTTAGCCAGCGCTAGCCAGCACCTGCGAAATCGAATGCCAAACTGATGATATCAAACGTTGATATCAGGAGCTATCAGTAGCTAGATAACATTAGACAACGCCTCATGCATTAATAAACGAAAGTGAATAGTTCGTTGACTGGGTCATTTTGTTTAATGCTTCAGTTATGTTGAAAGAGGAGCTCTGAGCTGCTCATGCACTGCTCTTGCCATAATGGTTTGTTGACGTGCGTCTGTGAGGAGGAGGGGCAAGGCGTGCACTGCTGCAGCAGATTTAGGAGTCTGATCTGACTGTCACAGAGCTGAGGGAGTGCGCCCATTTAGCTGTAAAAATCCATAGATTAGCCGCACCGTTATATAAGCCGCAGGGTCGAAAAATGGGGGAAAAAGCCGCGGCTTATAGTCCGAAAATTACGGTATTCCTCTTTTACTTACATTTTTTACTATATGAAGCACATTCTCAGGGGAGGGGATCATACAGAACAAAGCATTTCACTGTAATGTACATGTACTTTATACGTGACAAATAAAAGAAAACTTGAACTTGAAAGTGAAGGCGAGTTTTGCTTGCCTGACAAACAATTTAAAAGGATTTTCTTCCACCAATCAGGACACTGTATAATAGCATTAGAATCATTGATGGATTACATGACAGCTCCCCAAAAGTGAAGCCAAAATATATAGGCTAATAAAAACAATGTGAATTTTGTATGAAAGTGAAAATATTATATATATTTTTATTATTATAAAAAAAAAATCATTTGAAAGTCTGGTCCCCACAGTGTCTTCTTAGATAAATTCTGCCTATTGCCTTAGCAACAGCCTAACTTAGGCCACACATAAATTAAGCCAAATTCTGTGGGATTTACATTTTCTTTAAAGAAATCAATTTATTTGAAATCATTGTGCCTGTGTTTTTGTATTTATTTCAACTTTACATGGAGCCAAAACTGAGGCTAATTACATAATGTGTTGTGTGCAATGGCCATCAGAAACTGAGCACGCAGCAGCCTGTATAAGCAGCAATAGTTACATAGCGTCAGCGTCTTTCTGGCTGGAAAAAGGAACAGAAGTTTAGTTTTTTTTTATCTCAATGAAGAAAAATGAGAAGCTCCAGTGATCTGAGGAACTGTCACACCCGAGAGAAACAACAAATAGCAACACAGTGTAGGTTGACATTGCACTCAATTTTAATGCATGCACAGCACAATATGTCACGTTTGACCCAGATTGATCTGCTTTGTGGCTTTGCAGATGCGGTCCCACCACTCTCCACTCCACCAGATTGCAGTTTTTTTTAAATAGCCAATCCATCCAGCAGAGCCAGATGCCAGAGAGATGCCAGAGTTTGTTTAATCTATATGACAAGAGCTTACATTAAAGGGGCGCTTCACCAAAAACAACGCTGATTTGTTTTGCACATAATTATATATTTTTGCTTTCGGATTCTGCGGAGGGGTGGGTCGGTCATGGGGGACGATTCTGGTTGTTCGGGTGGATGGACATGGTGGTGGTTGGATGGGGGGTCGTGTGGCATTGTGGGTGGTCTGGGAGGGCACTGGGACCTTTGGGATGCTTTGGGGTGCTGTGGGGGTTGTGGTGGGTTCTTCATGCGGGGTTGGGAGGTTCAGTGGCGGGGACGTCGGGCCACGTGCAGGAGACTGGTGTTCGGCTCTGGGGGAGGCCTGGGGGGGGGGGGGGGGGGGGGGGGTTGGAGCCTATGGTGCCTATGGCTTCGGCTGGACCTTTCCCGGACATTTCCTGGAGTTGGGTGCTAGTCTCTTGCGTGTGCTTTGATGGATTTTGTTTTCAACGGTTTTCATCGTTGGGCTCCCTCAGTTTGCTGACATCTGTGCTGTTTCAGGGGGTCCCTGGGGTCCCAATGTGCTGTTTCAGGGGGTCCCGGGGGTCCCAATGTGCTGTTTCAGGGGGTCCCGGGGGTCCCAATGTGCTGTTTCAGGGGGTCCCGGGGGTCCCAATGTGCTGTTTCAGGGGGTCCCTGGGGTCCCAATGTGCTGTTTCAGGGGGTCCCTGGGGTCCCAATGTGCTGTTTCAGGGGGTCCCTGGGGTCCCATCTGTGCTGTTTCAGGGGGTCCCTGGGGTCCCATCTGTGCTGTTTCAGGGGGTCCCGGGGGTCCCAATGTGCTGTTTCAGGGGGTCCCTGGGGTCCCAATGTGCTGTTTCAGGGGGTCCCGGGGGTCCCAATGTGCTGTTTCAGGGGGTCCCGGGGGTCCCATCTGTGCTGTTTCAGGGGGTCCCGGGGGTCCCAATGTGCTGTTTCAGGGGGTCCCGGGGGTCCCAATGTGCTGTTTCAGGGGGTCCCGGGGGTCCCAATGTGCTGTTTCAGGGGGTCCCGGGGGTCCCAATGTGCTGTTTCAGGGGGTCCCGGGGGTCCCAATGTGCTGTTTCAGGGGGTCCCGGGGGTCCCAATGTGCTGTTTCAGGGGGTCCCGGGGGTCCCAATGATGATACATCTGTGCTGTTTCAGGGGGTCCCGGGGGTCCCGATGTGCTGTTTCAGGGGGTCCCGGGGGTCCCAATGTGCTGTTTCAGGGGGTCCCGGGGGTCCCAATGATGATAGTGCTGTTTCAGGGGGTCCCGGGGGTCCCAATGTGCTGTTTCAGGGGGTCCCGGGGGTCCCAATGATGATAGTGCTGTTTCAGGGGGTCCCGGGGGTCCCAATGATGATAGTGCTGTTTCAGGGGGTCCCGGGGGTCCCGATGTGCTGTTTCAGGGGGTCCCGGGGGTCCCAATGATGATAGCGTTCTACAATATATACCTTCATGTTACAAAAAATACACAGCCACTTGTTTGTATTTGTCAATGATGTTTAAATCAGATGTATATAATTATACAGTTCCTACTGACCTTACTGTTTAAATCAGATGCATCTTTATACAGAAAGTTCCTACTGACCCTATACTGTTTAAATCAGATGCATCTTTATACAGAAAGTTCCTACTGACCTATACTGTTTACAAAAGATGCCTCAAAAAATAAACATTTAAAAAAGTGGCCGTGATGTCTATCCCATGTACTCTACTATTGATTTAGGGGAGGGGGCGGGGCCCCATGGTCCGACCTGCGGGGGAGCCCCGAAATATTGCGCAATGCCACTGTGGGGGACTGGCTGTTCCGGGGGGGTTCACATGCTTTCGAGCAACACTGTACTTATTTTACAAGTACAGTGTTTCTCACATGCTTTCGAGCAACACTGTACTTATTGTACTTATTTTATGCCTATTCTTATGTCTGCACTTTATGCATTGCATTTATTCTGTCAACTGTATGCAAATGTTATGCCTATGTTCATTTTATGCTATTTGCTGTGAAGCACTTTGAGCTGCAATCCATGTATGAAAGGTGCTATTTAAATACAGTTATTATTATTTGTTTTTTTATTAATAATCTCACACAAACAATCTTTGCACACATTCATTTAGTGTGACAGAGTAAATTAGTTTAAATGTGGCCAATTTAATCCAGTTCTGTGTTAATTACACTGTGAAATTATGTAGATGAAAACATATAATACTTGTCTTATAGGGACTGCTACTTTATCATTTAATTGAGCTGTAATTAACACAACACAATGATTCAATGTCCATGGTGATATCACTGGTGGCCATATTCAAACTCATTAACTCTTAATAACTGTCAAACTAAATGAATGTGTGCAAAACTGTTTTTGGATGTGTCTGAGATTATGTACACAATAAAAGATTCATGGTGTAGATCAAAAATGTATGTTACTCTTCTACCAATCTGTATTAGAGAGTCTCATCAGATACGGTATTACAGCTTGGTTTGGTAACCTGTCTGTACAATTAATTAAAGTCCAAACTGGTCCGTCTGATGCAGACTGCATGGAAGATCATAGGGGTGAAAGGTCACCCATCCCTGCAGTCTATTTTTGAACAGGCTACTTACTCTAAGGCAAGCCAATAGAATAGTCTCGGACCCCTCCCATGTCTTACATGCCGAGTATGAGCTACTGCCCTCTGGGAGGAGGTTTAGAGTTCCACGCTCTCTAGACTAAATAGGTTTAAAAATTCCTTTATTCTGATCTCAGTTAAACTTTTAAATAGTGCCAGATAAAGGGCAACTATCGAACAACTGATATTTGGTTGTTATATTATCGATATTCGATAACCGATATTTGGGTTTTTTGGGTATAGGCTACTATTATATTATATTATACTAGTATATTTGGGTATACTATTCTAATGTGGTGTTGCCAGACATCCTGTGTGTCTGTGTCTGTGGCTGTAGTGTAAGCCCAAGACAAATTTCCCAGCTGATGGGACAATAAAGTGACTCTTGACTGAACTCTTGAAATCAGCATTGTTTTTTGGTGAAGTGCCCCTTTAAGACCCAGTTATTGCTGACTTCATCCAACACACCTTATTTAGAGGATTCTCTGCCTTATTCTACCACATTCAAATGGCTCATACCATAATTAGATTTGGCACTCTGTGTCACTGTACTGACTCACTTAGTGGTTGGTCATAGCATGAGTAAGTAGATCAATAGAAGGGTTTGAGGGACAAGTGTATGACTGAATAAATTCACATGGCTAGCTCTTCTCACTCATCTTCCCAAGGGTCTATTTTAAGATACAGAGAAGGAACACAAGGGGGGGTGTCAGATCTCCACAAGGTTCATGTCCTCACAGTGTGTCTTTTTAAACAGGGACTAAATTGCGTTTCGCAGAAGTAGAAACATTAAGAGTGTGCCCATGTTGAGAAACAGGCATTTTCATGGTCTTCAAAATAGATTTTTTTTCTCCCACAAGAGAAAATAAGGCAGCAGCTTCAGTGAGTGGAGAAGAGAAGCGGTGTCATCAGAGAACTCACTGACATTTACCTCACAGTGAAGATGGCCGCCACCACCGCCACCATGCTATTCTAATAAAAGCATAGACGGGGGGATATACACACCCATCTATCTGTCCGCCCAGACAGTCATCATTCATCTCTCTGCCGTATTTCTTCAGGTTGGCCATTCGTGGATCCTGTCCGCTTCCATTCAGGAGGCGTTTTGAACACCTCCAGGCCTCCAGGCCTGTCACTCGCTGGGCTGACATCTGCTCTGATGTCCAGCGGCTATATTGAAATTGACATTTGTCTACATTATTTGCACTCGCTGAACACTGAAAACGATTCACTGTGTTGCGGCTACAGTAGGAGAATATTTCTCAGCGTTTATGATCCTAGATTGAATGAATGTAATCAGATGGCATGCTGATGTGAATGTAAGTACAGAGTGGTTTAATCTATGGTCAGGGAATCATATATTAAAGCCTCCTTAATATCATTACATGAGAACGGGGAGTAATCTGTTTGACTGGTCTGAATCTTATGTTAGCATTGATACTATTGCGAATCACTCATACTGCATTAAGTGTTTAAACGGTGCTTCTACGTGCTGTAATGCCTCAGTGCCCCACATTGACAAAGTGCCAGATGGTTAAGGTAATTGGTCTGTGACAGTGTTTTTCAATCCCCGTCCCAATTAATTGGTACTGTATCGGTCTGCGAAATAATGCTGACTGGACTGTCCCGAACAGGTGTCCTCCTGGTTAACCGTCTGTAGTGTGGTTGTGAAAGGGTTAACCGTCTGTAGTGTGGTAGTGAAAGGGTTAACTGTCTGTAGTGTGGTAGTGAAAGGGTTAACCGTCTGTAGTGTGGCAATGAAAGGGTTAACCGTTCATAGTGTGGTAGTGAAAGGGTTAACCGTCTGTAGTGTGGCAGTGAAAGGGTTAACCGTCTGTAGTGTGGTAGTGAAAGGGTTAACCTCATGTAGTGTGGCAGTGAAAGGGTTAACCGTATGTAGTGTGGTAGTGAAAGGGTTAACCGTCTGTAGTGTGGTAGTGAAAGGGTCAAGTAACAACAAAGCCAGATGTTCGTTTTGATGGTCATACCTGGCATAGGACCTGAGGTCATTTTTGCCTCTCTGACAATACCTGGTCCCTTTTTAAATGCCAGGTTTCTCCACAACCTCAAATCCCTCCACCGAGAGAGAGAGAGAGAGAGAGAAAGAGAGAGAGAGAGAGAGAGAGAGAGAGGGGGGGGGGGGATGGGTGTGGAGAGAATGTCTGGCTAATCACCAGTGACAATCCCTTGGATTAGAAGGAGGACGGCAGATGGCCTCAGGCGGGGCAGGGCAGGGCAGGGCAGGGCAGGGCAGGGCAGGGCAGGGCAGGGCAGGGCAGGGCAGGGCAGGGCAGGGCAGGGCAGGGCAGGGCAGGGCAGGGCAGGGCAGGGCAGGGCAGGGCTCACTGTATATGACCAACCCAGTGGGTTGATCTATCTGTGTATTCGTATTAGGGCTGACTCCTCGAATAGTCGACTAATCGATCGAAAGGAGCTGTAGTCGACTGCCAACCTTAGTCAAAAAAAATTTAATCTTTTTTTGTATCATTCTTTCCAAAAGAAAAGAGGCGTGGCTAACGCTAATGGCACGCATACCAGAGGCTAACTGCCTAAGAAAACAGGCACAGAGGCACTGAAAGAGGATTTCACCCATCTAATGAACACACTAGACTAGACAAATATCAAGATGTATCCATCAGAGTGGACCAATTGCATGCTTTTGCAGAGGACAAGAAGCCTTCCGTTGACTCCTTCAGACATTAAGCACCCCCACAGCCCAAATGGAATGATAAAAAAAAATATATATTATAATTTTTTTATTTATTTTTTCATAGTTGACTAATAGTCGACTATCAGTAAATTTTGGCCAATCGTAGTCGACTATCCAAATCCTTAGTCGGGGACAGCCCTAATTCATATACATTCATACATACAGTACAGCCGTTATCCACACATCCGTCTGTCTGTCCATCCATACATCTCACCATCTGTCTTTACACCTCCTTCCTGCTCCCTGCACGGTAAAAGATAAATGTTTTTTCATTACTTTTTTTACTTTTGTTTTTCTACTTTAAGTGTAAATGCCATAAAAATACAGTAAATTAACTTTGATCAAAATATTAACCATTAAATAAAGGTTGTAATCTGTAAATGTATTTGATTTTACTGTAATTTGACAGTAAGTATTTGGCAACCATTGATGCCAGACATTTACCGTTTTCTTGCAGCTTTTTTTCTTACAGTGTGGGCTCCAATGGTGCGAGCCAGACTTAAGAACTTTACACCAGATATCTGACACACACACACACACGCGCGCGCACACACACACACACACACACACACACACACACACACACACACACACACACACACACACACACACACACACATACACACACACACACACACACACACACACACACACACACACACACACACACACACACACACACACATACACACACACACACACACACACACACAGATGCAAGATTGTATTCCTAATTAAGAGAGATAAACCCAATGACTCAAAAGTGAGACACACCTGTGTGAGATCATCCTACTAATGAGCGAAACTGAAGAAGCTGTGATTCTTTTCACAGCAGCCATTTTGACATGGAATCACTGGGCAAACACAGGTGTAATAACATTAATTATGGTTCTATTTAGATGTGCCAAGGCCCGGGTCTTGTGCATGCTGTCTCACTGGAACATAATTAATGTCATTAATTACACCTGTGTTTACCCAGTGATGACAAGTCAAAATGGCCACCGTGAAAAGGACCTTTGTGAAACACATCATTCGCTCTATTGTTTTTAAATGGTTTATCGATCTGTCGAGTCCTAAACTCTGCTTAGTTAGCCTCAAACTAATGCAGAGTCAATGGGATCACACTCCAGCCTTTTCTGCCAGTTTGTGGTAAATCCTACTTGGTTTGTGTTAACTTTATCTTGTTCTTAAAAATAATAATACAGTAAAATAATCAGCCTGTTTCAGATTATTTACCTTAAATACAAATGAGTTGGTTTCAATACAAATGAGCTTGTTTCAATATCAATACAAATGAATACAAGGGAATTTCTCGAAACAAGAGGGACCTGCCTCGTCTCAAGATATTGTCTCTCTTAATCTGCCACACTGAGACAACAGGAGATAAACAAGCCTCATATGGCAGCCCAATGACGGAGAGTAGGAGAAATAGAACATTTCTCACACTCAATCTGTCGCATGCTCACGGTCAGCCTCAACAGGAGGTTTGATCCTTGAGCCTACTCCTCCTCTGGCAAGAGCCATTAAAACACATGAAAAAGCTCTTTGGATATTGCCTGTGGACTTTCAAGATGTTTCTGGGGTCAGAAGTGCAGTTGGTTTGGAACACATGAAATGCTCTCACCCCATTGCCAGATTCGTTTTTTCACTTGTAAAATGAATTATCTTTTTTACATTACAAGATACAAGATACAAGAGTTTTATTTGTCACGGCATACAGGTACAGTGAAATGCGGGGGGTCTTGCCCGCAACGATGTGCATAATACAATAGTAATAATAATAATAATAATAATAATAATAATAATAATAATAATAATAATAATAATAATAATAATAATATATAATAAGAATCCAACCAATAGAGCGACATTGTGCAATAAACAAGTAAACAAAGGGTCTGTTGTTTATTATAACAGTGGGATGTTTAATTAGTTACTGTAAGTGTCGGTGAGTGCAAGGATTGCAGAACATTGACACATGAATCAAATGTATTTAATTAAAGCAGTGAGTGCATTTTTATGCACCTTAACATTTTGGATACCAGCTAATATCATGGTTAGAAGGTCTTTCATGGGATCATATGCATTTTCAACTACCAAACCCCAGCATCACAGTACATGAATTAACAGAATATTGTGAATATCACCATGGAAACAGAACACACGCACGCACGCACGCACGCACGCACCCGCACGAGCACACACACACACACACACACACACACACACACACACACACACACACACACACACACACACACACACACACACACACACACACACACACTAAAAGGGAAAAGGTGTTGGCATGCCTCACTGCCCCAATTAATCTCAACATATGCCAACAAATCATTTTCAGGTTTCTCATAGTCTGTTTATGAGCTTATCATGGCTATTGTAAACAGGCTATTGCATTTACATGCACTGACTCCAAGATAGAGTACTAGATTATCCTGATATGCTGAACAATATTGGAATATTAATGTGAATGTAAACACATTTCACTATAATGCTCTATATTCCTTATTATAGCTCAAGAGTTTATCGCCAGCCACTATAGTGCAGCGTCTCATTAGTATTGCCGACCGGTTTAGCTGATCGGCCATTTTGTTTCACGGACATTCGCTCATTCTGCGTCGGTTGGACGTGTTCATTCACTCATTCATGTGAGTCTGTTTATTTCACTATTAACAGGTTCAGCGCCAGAGGTCGCTGTGGGCGTATGGCCGTGTGTGCCAGCGCTTTGTTCAATGGGGATAAATGCCGGTGTTTGCAGTGCTAAAACTATATTAAATATTATGGATCTAATAACATAGTAGATTGTCATTGAGTTTCTTCTGTCAAGATGCAAGAAACAGATAATTTCTTCATCCATACATTCCGTTTTATACCGTGGTGAATATGAGTATAGTTTTAGAGTGATTCTGTGTAATCCCAGGAAACGCAGCCAAACAGCGTTTACTGCATTTCGATTATAAATCGTGCCATTCCTCGCCTGGATCAATAATCAATCTGAATGAGTATTTAGACTAGGGCTGACCTTCGATTTTTTTTTTGAATTCGAAGCTTCGGGGCCAAGATTCGATTTTAATTCGAATCTAAAAAAAAAAAAAAAAAAAAAAAAAAAAAAAAAATGTTAATTTAAAAAAAATAAAAAAACAATAATGTTGTGGGACTTGTAGAGCACTTTGTTCAACTTTGTCAGTGCTGTAAAGTTTAAACCTTTTTAAATCTTTGTATTGTAAGCCGTCATTTGAGGCTTTATAAAAGCAGCACAATGAACACAAATCTGTCAGTGCCGAGTCCGACCTCATCTTAAATAACAAACAGCATTGTTGACAGGCAGAGTTGATTTTGCAAAAGAAAAAGAAAAAATCATATTTTTCCTATTTTTTTTATAATCAAATTTTATTTTCATATTCGAATCCCATGCCCATCGAACGAAGCTTCGAAGCTTCGAAGTATTTAAGACAGCCCTAATGTACAACTGAACAAGCAAAACTGTACATTGGAATATTGACAAGACCATACTTGGTAATTTACTGTACATTGGGGGGGGGGGGGGTTGTGTTAGGACATTTACAGGGGCCAGTTTCGAATTGCAGTCTCCCGTAGGTGTTTTTTGAGAGTGTTTTTGAAAGTGGGTAGTGATTCACATTCCTTTACAGCTTTGGGTAGGGCGTTCCACATTGATGTGGCATAATTGCGAAACGTGTTTAGTCCCTTGTTTGAGCCGAATCTGGGTTTAACATGATTTGTGGAGCTCCCTCTGGTGTTGTGATCGTGGTATTCACTGACCTTTGGGAAGTATTTTGACATGTACATGGGTACCTTGGTCGTGTAGTGTATCTTGTAGACCAGGCCCATTGCAAGTTGCTGTACTCTGTCGTCTACTCTAAGCCATCCTAGGTTGTCAAAGTGGGCAGGGGTGAGGTGGGTTCTAGGAGTAAGGTCAAGCAGTAGTCTGACCAGTTTGTTTTGAGATGTTTGTAATTTTGTTTTTAGCGCCTTTGAGCAAGGTGCTTTGGTACCATGAGGTGCAAGCATAGTCGTAGTACCCTTGAATGAGTGCTCCTGCCAGTGTCTTCAGGGTATTCTTGTTTACCAGAGAGGAGATCCGGTACAAGAATCGTGTTCGTTGGTTGGCTTTTTTTATTACATTGGATGCCATTTTGTCACAGGAAAGATTTGCCTCTAGGATGGAACCCAGGTAGGTAATATCTTCTTTCCTTGTGACAATATTGTCACCCACTGTAACTGAGAAGCCGTCGGTCTTGCTGAGTTTGTTATTTGAACCGAAGAGAATGGACTCTGTTTTGCCCATGTGTAATGATAGTTTGTTATCGAATAAAAGAAATAAAGATGAAACCGAGCTACTTCAGTTACGCCAGGAACGCGACGAGACATTCCGCACATTCGCTGCCAGAGTGCGGTGTAAAGCAGAGACATGCGCATATAATGCGGTATGCGAGTGCGGTAAGGACGTGGACTATACTGACCACATTATCCGTGATGTCCTACTCAATGGCATTTATGACTCAGACATATGCCGCGAGACGCTAGGGACACCTGACGTCCTGGTTAAGCCAGTTAACGACGTAATTGCACTCGTCGAGAACAAAGAGATGCTCTCCCGTCGGCCATGTCGTCATTCCGTCGCCTGAAGACAACTCCACAGACGAGCCCTGCCCCGGGCCCTGCGGACGGGGCTAAACGAGCCTCGTGCCCGGAATGTAAAAGCGTCTTTAACGTCTTCACGGAGGGGCCTCGCAGGTGGAATCCCAAGCCTCACCAGGTGTGCATCGACTGCTATAGGGCCTACCGGCGACAGAGGTGCCAACAGCCGTCATCCGATGATCAACAGGCCGCCATGGAGTCGGAGCTGATCTCCCAGGTCTCATCGGTGCAATCTGGAGCCCGCCCTGGACGACATCGCAGGAGCCATCGCCGATGCCGCGCCCCTATGTCGCACGGCTGTGTCAACAGGCCTGCACCTATCAGACTCGAGCACCACATCTTCTCCAAGGGCGAATGGAGACGAGCCAGGCTGAGAGACCACCCCAGAGCATTAATCACTATCTCGGTGGACATGCCAGTCGGACTGAGAGATGGCACCAGCAACTGGGGCTCGGCCGATGGGGCTCGGATATCTGCTGTCACAGACACCAGCGCAGTTGGACCTTTGGTCTCTGGAGGAGTTCCTGGCCTGCCACGCGGGACGACCTGCGACCCGTCAGCATCAGCCTGTCGGCCGCCAACCGCTCCCCTATAGCCATTGAGGGAGCGTTCTTCGCTAGACACTCGACGACCCGCAGCGGTGGTGGTGTTACATCCTGCCGTTCCATGGTATACGTGAGCAGCTCAGTCCGGGCCATGTACTGTACCTCTCCTACGAGTCGTTGCTCAACCTCGAACTCTTGCCCATGAACTTCGCATCGGATGACGTTGCAGGGGGGCCCAGGGACAGGCGTAGCCCTGACACGGCTGACACGCCAGACCAGCCCTTGTCCGTCAATGCTACGAGGTCAACCAACCGGGACTTCCCCACCCTGGGCTCCACAACGGATATAGAGCCAGGTGACCCCCATGACACCCAGTGCTCATGTCCTCAGCGTACGTACCCCCCGGAGCGCCTCCCACGGCACTGCCGTTCCCTTATACGCCAGAGAACAACAACCGAATGAAAGGTTGGCTACTCGGGAGATATGCCTTGTCGGCATTCAACACTTGCCCTCATCGGGCATTGCCATGCATGGAAGGACCACCTATCAAGATCCACGTGGACCCCGCAGCTACGCCGAAAGCATGCCACACCGCGGCCACCGTGCCTCTACACTGGCAGCGGAGGGTCCACGACGACCTCCTGCGGGACGAAGCCCTTGGGGTCATTGAACGCATGCCATACGGCGAGCCAGTTATGTGGTGCCATTGTATGGTAGTCACTCGGAAGCACGATGGTTCCCCCCGCAGGACCGTGGACCTCAAGTCAAGTCAAGTCAAGTCAAGAGTTTTATTTGTCACGGCATACAAGTATACAATGAAATGCGGGGGGTCTTGCCCGCAACGATTGTGCATAATACAATAGTAATATAATAAGAATCCAATAGAACGACATTGTGCAATAATACAAGTAATCAAAGTAGGGCATATCGGTATATGTACATGAGTTATTTACAGAGCATGGTAGGACATGCTAGGTCCTGTGGTAGTGCAATACACTGTTAGCTACGGATGAGGCACTGGGTCTTTATGTACACTGCTATACAATGCTATATTATACAATCTCAAGTTATACTATTCTTAAAGTGACCTTTCCTTTTGTAAAGTGACCATAAGTGTGAGCGTGTGCAGCATGAGTGTGTGTGTGCTCATGTTAAAGTGGCTGCTAGTGTGTGAGTGTGTACAGCAGAGGTGTGGACTCGAGTCACATGACTTGGACTCGAGTCAGACTCGAGTCACGAATTTGATGACTTTAGACTCGACTTGACCAAAACAAAAAAGACTTTGACTTGGACTAGGGCTGGGCGATATAACGATAACGATAAATATCGCGATATATTTTAATAATCGATATCGAATATCGAAATAAAATAAAAATCGATTTTGTTTTTTGTTTGTTTTTTGTTTTTTTTGTGACCTGCAACAGGGCAGTTTTAAAACCAGAGACAGTGGACAGACTTGACTTTCTTGCCTGCAACTTAAAGTAATGGCTTTGCTTGTCCAAATGACAAGAGATTTATTTTTCTCTTGTCCATTTATTTTGTTTGCTTTCTAATTTAAAATACAGTTTGAAACGTCTGTACACAGTAGGCTATGTGTGCTAGCAGAACTAGACTCCAGTCACGAGTCACGGTGCACATGTGCGGTGGTTTGTCCACCAAAAAAGCACCAAAAGATAGAAAATAAACTAGCAGAGCCAGAACTGTTCAACTCCCCTGGAGCCACAGCCAGCAGAGAAGCCGGTTTACTTTAGCTTTTAAACAAGCTGCAGCCTGAGAACTGGAGTGTGAGGGGATGTAACACTAAAGATGGCGGCAATGACAAAGAATTGCTGCAAAATAAACATACATATGTTGTTAAAAAAAAAAAAAAAAAAAAAATTTATATACTTATAACAATTCGATAATTATCGCGATATGATTTTTTTCCATATCGCCCAGCCCTAACTTGGACTTGGACTTTAAAACCAATGACTTGTGACTTCACTTGGACTTGAGCCTTTTGACTTGAAAAGACTTGATACCTCCCCCCATGCCCAACGATTAAAAATTAACGTTATTAAATGTATATATATATATTAATTCATTTTGCGCGAATCCACACTTCATTTCCCAGATCCACTTTGTTTTGAAACAATCCGACCAATCACGTTGCGCGATAGCACGAGCGATCCACAGTCAGGAAGTAACGTTACAGCTGAGTTCACTCATTCAGAACGGCGCATCCAGTTGGAAATGTAAAATGCTACCCAGGATTGTTGCGTTTGGTTATAAAAACTATGCGGTGATAAACAAAAAACGAATCGCAGTATGCAAAACGTGCGGTTCGAGGATCACAGATGGAGATGCAACATCCAACTTCGTTCGACACTTGAACTAAGAAGCTGCACAAATATCGGTAAGGAATGAACGAATGAATGAAAACTTTATTTAACAGATTGCAGAATGGGTACAATACAGTACAGCTCAATATACACAATTGTTAAGGGGATGCAGACCAGAGAAAGACTTTCATCTTGTTTACATCAGGGTCCCCCATAGTAAGTAACTTGGCTTGCTAGCTACAGTTAAATCAATGAGCCATCGACAGTGTGCTAACGTTATCATATACTCTCTTTTTTAGACTCTTTTTGTATCACAAATAGTACTGTATTTGTAAATCTGGTATGTCATAAATGTATAGATGTAGCAGTACTGTATCTGTATGTCATGTTATGATGAATTGAAAATGGGGGACGCTGATGTAAACAAGATGAAAGTATTTCTCTGGTCTGCATCCCCTTAACAATTTAGTTTATTGAGCTGTACTGTATTGTACCCATTCTGCAATCTGTTAATACAATTTTCTTTCAATCAATCAATCAATCAGCAATGTCTCGCTTGATGAATGGCCAGCAGTAGCCTAATTAATATTAATAAAAGTATTATCATTTTAATAATTGCGAAACGTGTTTAGTCCCTTGTTTGAGCCGAATCTGGGTTGAACATGATTTGTGGAACTCCCTCTGGTGTTGTGGTCGTGGTATTCACTGACCTTTGGGAAGTATTTCAACATGTACATGGGTATCTTAGTGGTGTAGTGTATCTTGTAGACCAGGCCCATTGCAAGTTGCTGTACTCTGTCGTCTACTCTAAGCCATCCTAGGTAGTCAAAGTGGGCAGGGGTGAGGAGGGTTCTAGGAGTAAGGTCAAGCAGTAGTCTGACCAGTTTGTTTTGTGATGTTTGTAATTTCGTTTTTAGCGCTTTTGAGGTGCTTTGGTACCATGAGGTGCAAGCATAGTCGTAGTACCCTTGAATGAGTGCTCCTGCCAGAGTCTTCAGGGTATTCTTGTTTACCAGAGAGGAGATCCGGTACAAGAATCTTGTTCGTTGGTTGACTTTTTTTTATTACATTGGTTGCCATTTTGTCACAGGAAAGATTAGCCTCTAGGATGGAACCCAGGTAGGTAATTTCATCTTTCCTTGTGACAATATTGTCACCCACTGTGTTGTTATTTGATCCAAGAGAGAGAGAGAGAACTCACACACGAATTAGGCCCTACCTAATTCTAATACCTAATAAACTACCTAATATACGAAATGCAGAGATGCCTTGTCATTTCAGTACAGATTTTTTTATACCCCAAAATTGATAAAGGGTTAAGGTAGACTAGTTAGTTGAACCAAGGTCTGCTATTATGGATCATGTGCCATAGACTCATTAGACTGTATATACAGGGCAGGCAGACGTTAAATAAATGATTGGTCCAAGTGGGAAGACAATATCTTGGTTATTGTTATCCTACCTTTAAAATGGATATGGTGATCCTTATTCTTTTTTTTTCTCAATATACTCCTGAACTGGTTTTCTCAAGCAGCTCTTGCCCAAATGTATCTAGTTGTAAAACTAACCCTGATTCTGAATATTATTACATTTATAGTAATTAGATTATGTTTTGCCAACAAGTTGATAATGATTTTTTTTGGTGAAACGCGTATTATGACTTGTTTAGGACTCGAAACTCAAAGGTTAGGACTTGGGACTCGACTTGGGACTTGTCAGTCTTGACTTGGGACTTGACTCGGGACTTGCCTGTCTTGACTTGGGACTTGACTCGGGACTTGAGTACCAAGACTTGAGACTGACTTGTGACTTGCAAAACAATGACTTGGTCCCACCTCTGGGTACAGTGTGTGTGTTGTGTGTGTGCTCATGTGTGCTTGTGTGTGGAGAGTTCAGTGTTCAAGGCTCTGATGGCCTGGGGGAAGAAGCTGAGCCAAAGTCTCTCTGTCCTAGTTGCTGATCGTCACCTCACTACCTTCATCACACCCTTTGGCCGTTGGTGCTACACCAGGGCACCACACGGTTTCCTGTCATCAGGGGATGGCTACAACCGCCATTTTGACGCCGTCCTCCCGGACTATGAGCGTAAGGAACGTTGTGTGGATGACACTATCCACTATTACACTGACCTGGAGCAACACTGGTGGAGGACCATCGACTTCCTGACGCGTGTCGGCCGGTCGGGCATCGCGTTGAACCTGGACAAGCTTCAATTCGCGGAGAGGTGCGACACAATGGCTCCATTTAAGCCATTCCTCAGCCATGCGTATTCCTATGGTCCCCCGAACTGGAGGGGCCTTCCAGACGTCTAAGCAAGCCATAATTTGGGCCATCCGGGAGGGCGTGGAGATCTACGAAATGCAGAAGCGCACCTGCCTCTGCCCTGACTGGTCCAAGCATGGCTGTTATGTGTACTTTCACATGGTGGAGGGTCCACTTACTGTCTTTTGGTGATACATTCACATTGTGGTGTGAGTGTGGTGTCACTAATTGGTGAGTTGTAATTGACATGTTCTTTGTTGAAATTGACACACTTGCTTTTGTGTAATCAAACACAGGTGTGGTGACGAGGCTCCACGCCCTATATGAGCAGACCAGGAGCTCGTCACTGCTGTGCTCTCTCACCTGTGCTCTCACCATTTTGCTTTTTGCCCACTGTCATTTACTTTTATTGTATCCTGAACCATGGAGGCTGGTGTACCCAGCTCTCCACTTTTGTCCTGTCGGAGGACATCCGAGCCACCAGGGATGGGTGTGCAGACTGTAACCGCAATGCTCCATCACAGGCGGCTACACCCCCCCTGCCGTCCTCACCCCCGTCCACGCCATTCGATGCAGTGTTTGCTGACTTCTTCGATTATGGGGGCCGCCACTACCTAGTTGTCGGGGACTGGCTCTCGGGCTGGGTAGAGGTCCTGAGCTTCACGGCGGGTACTGCCCTGGCAGGCTCAGCTGGCCTGGTCCAACACCTCCACTCATTCTTCGCCACCTTCGGCGTACCGGAGGAGCTCTCAAGCGACGGTGGTCCGGAGTTCAAAGCGAGCCACATTGAGGACTTCCTCTGCTTATGGCACGTCAAACACAGTGTGTCGTCCGTTAACTTTCCGCAGTTGAACGGGAGGGCGGAAGTTGCGGTGAAGACTGCTAAGCGCCTCCTGATGTCCGACACCGGCCCGACGGGCGGCCTTGATCAGGACCGCTTCCTGCGTGCTATGTTGCAGTTGCGCAACACACCTGACCCCGACTGCAACTTCTCGCCGGCGCAGATCGTCTTCGGCTCCCCCCTTCGAGGTTCGCTCTCCTTCGTCAACCGCCTCGAGAAATTCTCGAACCCACATATCCGTCTGCTGTGGCGCGAGGCATGGGCGGCTAAGGAGGATGCCCTTCGGACCCGGATGTCCCATACCACCGAGTCTGGGGACTCACTCGAGACCGCTCTGCCCATTGGCACTCGGCGAGAGAGTATTCCTCCATAACCAGCAAGGCCCGAGCCCCCACAAATGGGACAGGTCAGGGGTGGTGGTGGAGTCACTAGGCCACGATCAGTATCGGGCTAGGGTTGACGGATCGGGACGTCTGACGTTGCGCAACCGGCGGTTCCTCCGTGCTTACACGCCAGCCACACCCTGTGCCCGTCAGCAGTCGGCTGCGCCGCCGCCCACAGCCCTGGGACGTCAGCCCCCACCTGCCCACCCGGGTTGGGTGATGCCCCAGGGGATTGCTCAGCAGACAGCTGATGGACCCCGCCACTCAGCTATGGGCGTCTCCCCACCGGCGCCTGCTGATGAGGCGACCTCTGACCTCGGGGCCCAGGATGACCCCGTTCCTGTGGGTATCTCCCTGGGTGCACCGCTCCCGGTGCTGCAGTCGCCGCCGTCGCTGCCCCAACCTACTTGGCCGGGCCGCGTGAGGAGGCCACCTACACGCTACGAACCCGAGTCCAGCAGTTGGATACGGGACTGAGATCGTTAACACATTGTGTGCTGGCCGGATATGACGAATTATCGCTTGGATGCCAGCACGTTAATCAATGGGAGGACAAGCACATTTGCGAGCGATTAAACTATATCTTAAATTATGGCTATGGGTCTAATACACCCGTCGCTTATCAATGCCTTGCTTGCAGTCAACATGTACGAAACAGATTGTTTTTTCATCAGTACATTTCCGTTTTATACCGTTTTGAATACGAGTATAGTTTTGGAGATTTCTAGAAAGAAAAAAAGATTCCGTGATAATAGCCATTTACTGGAATACGCAAAACACGTTGTCATTTTCCGGCTGATTTATGAATAGTTTTCAAATAAACGCTAGATTATTTGTGTTCTTATGCATGATACAAAAGCGCCTAACGCCACACACACACACACACACACACACACACACACACACACACACACACACACACACACACACACACACGCACGTTGTGAACGCTGTGAAAAAAAACTCTGATTAACCCAAAACTGGTAACATAGAATCCTTACCTCAGATCAGATGTTCTGCAAAAAGATGAATCCAATTCCTGATCGCCATTCCAAATATCGCGTTTATTGATCCAACGTTATACTCCGAAACAGATAATCGACGCTGCTTCCAGTCCCCTCAATGAATGCACTAGTATCAGGTTGCATGCCCCAGAAGTAAAATGTGGACCGGAGTTATTTTTTCTGATGCAATCCCATCGACTCCAATCCAATGGTGTGCAATACCATCCGGGAGACGATAGGGGGCGGTATTTGCCCTTTTCGAGCTCAGAGCCATTCCCAATGATAACGTCAGGCTGGATGGATGAAAAATGAATGGATATCGCTAATAAAAGAAATAACGATTAAATAACGAGAAAACTCGTTATTGGCACACAACGCATGGCGAGTTACAGTAGGACGAGAAAAAGCGTTAATCTATTCCGGTTCATAGCTTTCCGATCTGGGGGGGATGAAGAGTTTATCGCCGGCCACTTGGGGGCAGCGTCTCATTAGTATTGCCGACCGGCTTAGCTGGTCGGCCATTTTGTTTCACGGACATTCGCTCATTCTGCGTCGGTTGGACGCATCCATTCACTCATTCATGTGAGTCTGTTTATTTCACTATTAAGTGTTTACATGCATTATATAGCGATATATATTTATGTATATAACTATATTGTTGTCATGCATTGATGTTGGTGTTACTTTGTCAGTTTATGTCGCTGTCCTTGTTCTATTGCAGGGTGTCCTCATCCTTGTCATTAAATACTAAAACTGACATCAAGGAGTGTATTTCTTCAATAGCCATGAACAGTTATGTATGAATATTGACTTATCAGATAGTTGCTTTAATCGCTTGATACTCACATAATTCATAACTGCAGAGGTGTTTGTGTTTCGTTCCCAGTCTTTTAAATCAAAACAGAGACTGTTGTGAATCTGTGGATTACAACCATGCTAGATCATGAGAACAGCCAATTAAATGTTAACAACAAGCAGGGAAGCACAGGCAGACTAAAGAAAGACTTGATAAGGAGCGATTCACTGTTGATTTGTCCTGAGAGGATTCATTAAGGAACAAGCAGCCCAGGGTACAGTAAGGCTGTGATCACATTGGATGCCTTTTTCTTGAGCTCAGACGTGAACATAGAGAATGGAAAGTGCACCCAGCACACAGGGAGCAACGAGCGGTAATACTGATTACCGTTGCTACCTCAGCTAAGGTTACATACTGTAAGTTACATTATATTACTTCACAGCCCTCCAGGCGTTGCTGTTCATATCTCGGTCATGGTAAGACCTGCTCGTTCGAACAAGATTTGTCAGAAACTGACTAAATTAGCTTCTCCTCTATTATCGATTGGTTTGTTTTGCTGTTGATTTATTTTCAGATACCTCAGTTTTTTAATACCTTGGCTGATTTGATTAGTCCGTCGACAAGAAGGTGACGCGTAGTTTGGAGGAGACGTGCGCCTGTCGCAACGAAACCATTGAAAACAATAGAAAAAAGGGGCAGGTGCAATCAAAAAGGTGTTCACAGCCTCACGTGTGACCTCTCTCCTCCATGTGCCACTGGCTACCCCCCCCCCCCCCCTTCCCCGCCTTTTATTATTATTACTATTCTATGTTTTTGAATACCATCAGATATTTTCCCATCTGAAATGACACTAGGCAGTTTCCCTGCCCAACAACAGCGATGACTAATTGCTAGGGCGAAACCTGTCATAGGATGATGTCATTGCATGTCACTCGAAACCTGCATGATACGAGGTGGCGTGAGTTGACATTGACCCCTGACATTACCACAGGCACTTACACCAGACAGGAGCAGACATTAGGTGTAAGACGTCTGTTTTCAGTCATGGCCTGTGTGATACGTTGTTTGTGGGGGATATACTCTCTTTAAATACCAGTGCTCTGTCACATCTGATCACTTCTCCTCTTACAGTCTGACTCGGGGGCTGACGTTCAGTCGGTAGATGATGGGGAATTACCGCCGTGCCCACGGTTCGTAGAAGGCACGCCAGTTCTGCCAATTGTGAAAGTGCAACGGGATATAACCGCTACCAGCGGTGAGCGAGTATCAGCCCAGATCTTTCTGTCAGCCTGGTAGATTTGAATGAAAACCACACTTTGCTCTCCTGGTGTTATTGGACCATACATCATATCTTCACCAGGCCTTTCCCTCGCTACACGGTGAGGCGAATAATAAACCAAGCCGCTGTGGTACCTGTGGTACCTGAACCCACGGCTTCCCAGCATGTCATCATAACTTCTCATCAAATGTCAACTGTGCTGCACACAGATACACCCAGTCCTCCCACTCCATTCTCGAGGCTGGGCGGCCCGGCTTTAATGAACATAGTGTGTGTGTGTGTGTGTGTGTGTGTGTGTGTGTGTGTGTGTGTGTGTGTGTGTGTGTGTGTGTGTGTGTGTGTGTGTGTGTGTGTGTGTGTCTGTGCATGCATGTGTGTACTATGTGTGTGCGTAAGTGTTTTTCTTCCTGAGAGCACAAGCAACAGGATTATATAGCTGTCACTTTGTCAGTCAAGCCTTCACCCCCCCCCCCCCCCCCCCCCCCCACCTATTTTTCCCTCCTGTGCTGCCGATGGCAGTAACCATGGAAACAGAGATAATATGATGACTGTGTTTATGTCAAAGCCTCTGCCCTTGCTACCTGGGACCGTACCTGTCTACTGCCAATAGGCTCTGCATTTGACATCTGTTTAATGGGAGAACCATTAAAAGTTTTACTTCCAGGTCATTACGTGTTTGGTTACCAGCTCGACTTCCTCTAAATTGATATCTGGAGGATGCGAGGGAGGATTCTGAGCAATTTCAGGTTGAAACGATCGTTTCTAAATCCCCTGAATGAGCCGTACAAAGAGGGGATTGGCTGAAATCGTCACAGCAGAATTTAGTGTTTACATATTATTGTGTCTATTGCCTCAACACATGGCTGTGTTTATGTTTGTGTGTGCCTGGACATATGTACATTTGCCATGGCTTAAGCGAGCGCCTGTGTGTGTGTGTGTGTGTGTGTGTGTGTGTGTGTGTGTGTGTGTGTGTGTGTGTGTGTGTGTGTGTGTGTGTGTGTGTGTGTGTGTGTGTGTGTGTGTGTGTGTGTGTGTGTGTGTGTGTGTGTGTGTGTGTGTGTGTGTGTGTGTGTGTGTGTGTGTGTGTCTGTGTCTGTGTCTGTGTCTGTGTCTGTGTCTGTCAGGGCTCCAGACTAACTTTTTTCACCACCGTCCCAGAACCGTCCCGAAATACAATTTTAACCGTCCCA
>NC_140183.1:44524664-44759718 GCF_963971535.1 Notolepis coatsorum | reverse complement strand
TAACCGTCCCAAAGTGAATGTAACCGTCCCAAAAATCAAATGTCGTTTCTTTACTTTGGTTTTGTCTTCTATAGTTGTTAGTGCCATAAGAAACACCATTCAGAGAAGGGGAGAATAAATTGATTTAGTCAAAAGGCTCCAGGTGAAAGATTTCACAAGAATAATTATGATTAAAATAAATATATATATATAAAATATTTTATACAATATTTATACTGATTATCGGCCGATAACGATCGGTGGCCGGTTGATCGGGGCATCCCTACTGAATATGGATTCATTGTGTAGCTGAAGGGAAGTTTGCCTATAGCCTGTCGTCTATTTCTCTGCGTTCGTTTCGATAAATGTAACGTTATGCTAGAGCTGGGCGATAAAACGATAACGATAACTATCGCGATAAATTATTTCCTCGAAATAAACATGAAACGTGGTCGCAAAGTTTCGATATATCGATTTTCCAAGCTTGGATATGAGCACACGCACTAACAACCAATCAATGAAGGAGATGGCCGACAGCGGAAGGAGACGTAGAGAGGTATGACTCAAGTAGTAAACAAGGCTGGCTAGGATAATTAGCTGCACGGCGCAATTTTATAGTTTACCTGCCGAGTTGGTGTGTGTTTTGAATTCTGAGGGTAACTGTTATAGTAGTGTGGGTATACGGTGGACGTCGTTGCAATGTATTGGGGCGGAACAGAGTATTTTATGGTCATATTTAGTACATTGTCATGGAATACACCGCTTGGAAACGAGGCTGGCTAGGATAATTAGCTTGCACGGCGCTATTTTACAGTATACCTGCCGAGTTGGTGTTGTTTTGAATTCTGAGGGTAACTGTTATAGTAGTGTGGGGTATACGGTGGACGTCGTTGCAATGTATTGGGGCGGAACAGAGTATTTTATGGTCATATTTAGTACATTGTCATGGAATACACCGCTTGAAAACGAGGCTGGCTAGGATAATTAGCTTGCACGGCGCTATTTTACAGTTTACCTGCCGAGTTGGTGTGTGTTTTGAATTCTGAGGGTAACTGTTATAGTAGTGTGGGGTATACGGTGGACGTCGTTGCAGTGTATTGGGGCGGAACAGAGTATTTTAGGGTCATATTTAGTACATTGTCATGAGATACTCCGCTTGCTCTGGCTAACTGACTAACGTGCGCGGACTGATGACGACATCAACTCGACTCTCGAGACATTCGCAGCAGCAACAAGTCTATAATAGCCCGTCCATCGGCACCGGGCATAAGAAGATAATTAAACTTGACAGACATTATATCGACGATAATTATCGATATCGAGTTATATGAAATAATTTATAATTTTATCGCGATAACGTTTTTGGCCATATCGCCCAGCCCTACGTTATGCCAATTAACTCACAATGGTAGTAACATTACGTGTTAGTATAGAATCGAATAGAAATCCTTTAATAATCCTGAGGGAAATTCGGCACTACAGAGCAGACATCGCTCACATTGAACAACAATAAACATTTAGGTCAATAGGACTAAAATAGGAATAACAATATAATAATATTAAAAATAAGAATAAAATAGTGTGAACTATGGATTAATCAGTGGCAGTCTGATACGTTAGTCAGTAACGTTAGCTAGCAATAAGCAGCTATAACTACAACGTGTCGATAACTGTATACAGTTCCAATAGACTAACATTACACTTCTGTGATTTAAATGTGTCCTTACCTTAGACTCAGGGTAGTATTGCTGGATGCAGTTCCCTGTTGGGTCATTTGGGTCTGTGTTTATCCTCTTCAAATAGCGCAGCATGTTTGCGGTGATCTCTTCACTGAGAGGATGCCACAGTATAGCGCGTTTAATTTTTTTTATAACATTCTGATCTTTTCGCGGTTCTTGTACATGGTCTCGTGCCGCGCGACTGTCAATTACCAGCTGTCATTCACTGTGTCAACCAGGGTTAAATACCAGTGGAGAAAGCCTAGGTAAGAGAGATTTCCCTCACCTGTTAACACGGTTTTTCTTTTTTCGATGCAAGATTCATTTGTGGTGTGACGCTGCTGCAACGCGACTGGCTGATGAGGTGGGTAGGAGCTTGATGCTGGATTAGCGTATGGCTGTATTGGGAGGCGGAGATAGTCATTGGATTTGGCAAATCACGCTACGTTTAGACTTCAGTGAACTCTGTCAATTTAGTCTGCACGAGACATTCACCATTTGACAGCAATATATGCGCGCACTGACAGTCGGCCAATTGACATTTCCTGTGAAAAAAATATCCTCTCCGTCCGTTTGCGTCCCAGCAAAGATTTCTGTTTGTCCCAAATCAATATTTGATCGTCCCCGGGACGACGGGACATCGTTAGTCTCGAGCCCTGGTGTCTGTGTGTGTGTGTGTGAAATGTAGGTCAGTCTTGCTGCTGTAGCCGGCGGGTGAAACCTCCAGTCAGACTGTTGACAATCTGAATGCCGTGTCTCTGCATGTGTGTTTGTGTTCCATGTGGACATTCATCCATTCATCTCCCAAATCTACCATCCCAACACCACCCACCATCCATCCAAAATACAATAACCCATCTAAATCACTACAAGGTAAGACGAGCCAGCATGGGGGGGGGGGTCACAGCATGGGGTCACCGTTGCACGCTAACTACACCCCATTTATGAGTGGCTCCTTGTAATGCAATCTTCCTCTGGCCCACTGGCAGTTTGCAGGGGATTAATACCATTAAAACCTGCTCGTCCATGAGGCTCAGGGTCTCTCTGGTTCATTGCCCGGCCTCAGCGTGCAGGGAAAAAACTAAAAGAAAACCTGGAGCCCGGAAGACTATTTACATGACCACAGCCTGCAGAAGAGACACCATGTTGGGGAGAGAGAGAGAGAGAGAGAGAGAGAGAGAGAGAGAGAGAGAGAGAGAGAGAGAGAGAGAGAGAGAGAGAGAGGAGAGAGAGAGGAGAGAGGAGAGAGAGAGAGAGAGAGAGAGAGAGAGAGAGAGAGAGAGAGAGAGAGAGAGAGAGAGAGAGGGGGAGCGCGCCAGGGCGCCAGACGGTGGATCAACGGTCCATCCATTCCCCTCAACTGCACCGTCATCTCTATGAAAATGAATTGGCTCCTACTATCATCAGAGGCTTTCGTCTATTGCACGGGAATCGATAGTATTAACCTTTAAGGGGTGCTTGACATTATAATGCTCTCCTGTCAAGAGTGGATTCCCAATGCCATTCACGTATCGCCCAACTCCACTGGGATACTTTTGCTTTTAAGGAGATGGGAAGAGATAGAGAGAGAGAGAGGGAGGGGGGGGGGGTGGGCTGGTGGAGAGAGGGACACTGCAAAAAGAGGATTCCAGACTTTTCCAGCAGTATAGACACGGAGGACAACATAGAAAACAACAGTCTGTGGACAGATGCTGAAATATCGTAAATCCTGCTGGCACTTTGCGGGGAGGGTGAGATGACGGATCTTTATTTCTCATGCTGCCGCGTCACCAGCATGTGCAGTTACTGATGTCGTTACCAGAGCAACCCATGCGTATAGGTCGGTGATGTCTGGACACACAAATCCAATCCGATCACTTGCAAATAACTAGTATAACTGTGTCTCTAAGATCTGATTTGAGAAACAGATTGTATTTGCCTACGGTCTGAACAAAGCCTAAGACAAATCATCCTATACATTTAAAATTAAGCTCTTGATCGAATAATTGAATAATTGATTATCTCTAATTTGACCGTCAATGAGCATGATGTGTTTTTTTCTGGGCACTGTTTGCTGCAGCCCTCCCAGCTGTAATTGAATCCAATGAGGCAACAGTCAAACATTGTCCTCAAAAGCAGCCTAATATGTCATTTTTTAACTCTTCAATGAAATCTTTTGACATCGTTTTTGTCTGTTGATCAGTTGCCCAATTGATTTTGATATTGGTTATAGCAGTGGTTCTCAAACTGTGGTACGCGTACCACTAGTGGTGCTTGGTGGTACTGCTGGTGGTACTTTTTTTTTTTTTTTGTGCAGTCAGGCCACTGAACTTAGAAGCAGGCCAGGCCAGTGTTTCTGGTTGCGGCAGCGTGATAGTTAGATAATCTAAGTGGGGAACAACCAGGAGATCACTGTGACAGAGAGTAATGCAGTCTAAACAGTCATAAATCTTTAATTCAACGTCAGCCCTGATCATAACCATTTATTTTTAGATTTCTTGTAATGTCAGATAAAAAATGAAATGCTCCCACTTTTCTGAAAAGAGTTGGTGTTAAATCTGACATTACAAAAAATCCATCAAAATATGTGTTGCTGCTAATCATTGACACATGCCTAGCCTGTAATAATCCCCCCCAGAAAAATGTACTTTGCATTTGATATATTGTAAATATTTTACTTTTTGTGTGTTTTTTTAACAATAATTTGTGATGCCATCACACAAACTGGCATTTAAAGGGTAAACATTCAAAAATGTATTGAATATGTGTTTTCTTTTCTTTTTTACAATAATTTGTGATGCCCATCACAAACACTGGCATTTAAAGGGTAAACATTCAAAAATTCCTGCACCAGAATGCAGGAAATTAAGTTTTTGTAACAAAATAATTGTGTGTGTGTGTGTGTGTGTGTGTGTGTGTGTGTGTGTGTGTGTGTGTGTGTGTGTGTGTGTGTGTGTGTGTGTGTGTGTGTGTGTGTGTGTGTGTGTGTGTGTGTGTGTGTGTGTGTGTGTGTGTGTGTGTGTGTGTGTGTGTGTGTGTGTGTGTGTGTGTGTGTGTGTGTGAGTGTGAGAGAGAATGACGGACAATTGCTTGCTGTGTGAGAGAAAGAGAGAGAGAGAGTGAGAGAGAGAGAGAGAGAAAGATAGAGAGAGAATTAAGTACATTTGCTGAAATACAGTTCTTAATTTTCTCACTTGCTATGTGAGAATGTTAGTTATTATGTTCTCAATGCCCCTTGCATTGTATGAGTTGTGTGGAAGCATTTGATAGTTCTAGTGCTATCCCTTTGTACATTGTGGCTGTGTCTGACAAAAGTTAACAATAAATAATGGTATTAGGAATACATTTGCCTCCTGCGTGAACTGTGCATAGCTAATAGACTGTATTTTAACGCCGGTCATATGGTGGTACTTGGAGAGCCAGCTACGTTCTCAGGTGGTACTTGGTGTAAAAAGTTTGAGAACCACTGGGTTATAGAACCAAATATTTCTGATGAAGCTATGGTCATGATGGAATGACAATGTGAAGTTTTTAGGGATTATTAACTCTATTGCTGTCAATACTACTACTACTACTACTACTACTACTACTACTACTACTACTACTACTACTACTACTACTACTACTACTACTACTACTACTAAACTAAACCTACTGGGATTAAAAAAAGTGTCAAAGTAAAAATGTATTTGTCACATAGCTACACATTGTGATGGCATTGAAATTCGTCCTCTGTGAGCCCCCCTATAGATAGACTGCATGCATCAAAAAAGCACTCTCTATAATCTATATATAAGCTCAGTAAAACTCAATAAAAGTCTTAATAAAACTCAGGTTGATTACCAGACATTATGTACAATACTGTAACCGGCTGACATCATGAGATGAGGCAAAGACACCAGCATTTTCCTTTTAAAATAACTTTTCCAATTATTGTTTCATGATATAACATTACGTCATAATCTTTCAGAAATCTCATAAAATGTTCAGCTAAATGATCAGCCAGTGCAGTTTAAAATGTCTGAAATAAGATAAATCTTCATACAAGATGCAATAAGTGTTAGGGTTAGGGTTAGGGTTAGAAGATACATCTTCATACAAGATGCAATCACTTGCTAAGCGTGTCTCTCTTTTTTTGCAGTGGGGAAAGTGTGAGAATAAGCCTAGAGAGGATAGGGATAATTATGAGAAGATAGAGATGATGGAAGAAAGACGACAGAGGTCCATTGTGAAAATGAATGCATCCCCTCTGGACAGAATAACGACGGCAGAGAAATAATAATATGACTCGGCCTCGCTCGTTCTACTCGGCTGCCAAACCCTGCGATTGAGCAGACGAGACTTGCAGCCTTTATTACAGCTGATCAGCCAGCAGGCAGGGTATTCCAGCACCACGTTACGTTTCACAAGAACAGTCTTCGATTTCATGTGACATTTATTTCCGTCTGTTGCATATTGCTGGTCTACCCTGATATGTCTGTGACAGTTCGACCCGTCAGAAGGTCTACCCTGATATGTCTGTGACAGTTCGACCCGTCAGAAGGTCTACCCTGATATGTCTGACAGTTCGACCCGTCAGAAGGTCTACCCTGATATGTCTGTGACAGTTCGACCCGTCAGAAGGTCTACCCTGATATGTCTGTGACAGTTCGACCCGTCAGAAGGTCTACCCTGATATGTCTGTGACAGTTCGACCCGTCAGAAGGTCTACCCTGATATGTCTGTGACAGTTCGACCCGTCAGAAGGTCTACCCTGATATGTCTGTGACAGTTCGACCCGTCAGAAGGTCTACCCTGATATGTCTGTGACAGTTCGACCCATCAGAAGGTCTACCCTGATATGTCTGTGACAGTTCGACCCATCAGAAGGTCTACCCTGATATGTCTGTGACAGTTCGACCCGTCAGAAGGTCTACCCTGATATGTCTGTGACAGTTCTGACCCGTCAGAAGGTCTACCCTGATATGTCTGTGACAGTTCGACCCATCAGAAGGTCTACCCTGATATGTCTGTGACAGTTCGACCCGTCAGAAGGTCTACCCTGATATGTCTGTGACAGTTCGACCCGTCAGAAGGTCTACCCTGATATGTCTGTGACAGTTCGACCCGTCAGAAGGTCTACCCTGATATGTCTGTGACAGTTCGACCCGTCAGAAGGTCTACCCTGATATGTCTGTGACAGTTCGACCCATCAGAAGGTCTACCCTGATATGTCTGTGACAGTTCGACCCATCAGAAGGTCTACCCTGATATGTCTGTGACAGTTCGACCCGTCAGAAGGTCTACCCTGATATGTCTGTGACAGTTCTGACCCGTCAGAAGGTCTACCCTGATATGTCTGTGACAGTTCGACCCATCAGAAGGTCTACCCTGATATGTCTGTGACAGTTCGACCCGTCAGAAGGTCTACCCTGATATGTCTGTGACAGTTCTGACCCGTCAGAAGGTCTACCCTGATATGTCTGTGACAGTTCGACTCGTCAGAAGAACCTGGTGACTTTCAAGCCGCCAGGCCTCAACATTTTCTTTTGAAGATACTCCGTTGGCTTTTTGAGAGAAGACCGTTGCGTATATGAATGTTTACTGGGAAGACGGTCTGGGACTGCCTCGACAACTCTGTAGTAGACATCAAGCAAAGTGAAAGAAGATCTTTTTTTTTTTTTCAATAACAGCCCCAACCTCCAGCAATATTATTTCTCTTATCTTCCCAAGAAAATAGCTTGACTTTATGTTCTCCAAATCCTATCAAAGGAGAGACTCTCACTAGCCCAGTCTCATCATTTCCTCACATTTCCTTCAATCTCAACTTTGACCTATGGTGTGTGTGCGTGTGCGTGTGTCTGTCTGTGTGTGTGTGTGTGTGTGTGTGTGTGTGTGTGTGTGTGTGTGTGTGTGTGTGTGTGTGTGTGTGTGTGTGTGTGTGTGTGTGTGTGTGTGTGT
Organism: Notolepis coatsorum; assembly: GCF_963971535.1. NCBI lineage: Eukaryota > Metazoa > Chordata > Actinopteri > Aulopiformes > Paralepididae > Notolepis > Notolepis coatsorum. Next base: position 44,752,102 of record NC_140183.1, on the reverse strand, counting down.
GTGTGTGTGTGTGTGTGTGTGTGTGTGTGTGTGTGTGTGTGTGTGTGTGTGTGTGTGTGTGTGTGTGTGTGTGTGTGTGTGTGTGTGTGTGTGCAGGAGAGCAGTATTTGATTAACAGGAAACGTGTTCTTAAAGAACATGGTCCAGGGCTTCTATTGAGTTGCTTTGATCGTCCACCTACTGGAGTGTCTTTGAAAGTCTCTTTGGATTAATTAATTAAAGCAGGGGTTCCCAAAGTTTTCAGGCCGCGGCCCCCGAAATAACAGTGTCAGAGAGCCACGACCCCCACTATTATAGGAGGTAAAAAAATATATATATTACAAAAGAAAATATATATATATATACTTTTTTTATAAATGGAAATGTATGGTTGAAACATGCAAACGTTCAAACACATACACACTAATAAGCATTGGAGGCTTTTAACCAGGGCCGGACTGGGGAAATCATTCAGGCCAGGAAATATAGTGCAAAATATAGCGCCAGTCAGGCCACTTTTTAATTAAGCGGGGGGTCTGGGGGTCCCCCACCAGGAAGTTTTTTGTTACAAAGACTTAATTTCCTGCATTCTGGTGCAGGCATTTTTTTTATTTGTAGCCTACCCTTTAAATGCCAGTGTTTGTGATGGCATCACAAATTATTGTTAAAAAACAGGCTAGCATAGGGGAGAACGGGGGACGTTGTAACAATTTTTACTCTAGTGTGAATTGCTCATAATCAAAACATCTTTCAATAGTCATTCGTATATTAAATTGAAGCTTAACACAATGGCGCCCGACCACGGATATATACGTGTTTCGAATCCATGCTTAATGGACCGAAGGACGGATATATCCGTGGCAAGTTGTTTTGGCTTTTATTCCATTTTAATAACCTATTCAAGGTCGCGAGCTGCACTGCAGATGTACCCTACTCTTTGAATTCGAGAAAGTGCATTACCGGCCAGATCCTCTTAGGGGCGCTATCGCGATAATGCAGTGTTCCCTGTTGTCTTTTTTTTTTTTTTTATCTCTAATGTAGTTTTCTACCCACCTGAAGCGATAGCTATTGTCTGTTGCACGGAATACGTTTTGGATCGCGGATTTCACTATGCAATAAGGGGATTTATCATCAGCCAATGGACATATCGATCTACCAGATAGCGATCGATAACGGGGAAATGCTCGGGGGGATCCAACCGGCTCATGGTAAGATCTTTTTCACGTAAATTACATGCTGATCAGAGCTTGCTATGATACTCAACCAGCCGACCAGCATATGTGGCTAGACGAACGCGGTAATTGGTAATCAATAATCAGAAACGACGTCCCCCGCCCCCCCCCCCCCCCCCTTTCATGCATACATGCTTGAGGATCATACCGATCATATGCAGTTTGAGTTTTAACTGTAGCTTTTGTATAACGGAAATGCCATTGGATATAACGTTAGTAGCTATTAGCCCTTTATCTTGCCTTCCAGGAAATATACTAGACCAAATGCCGTATAGCGCTTATATTCATGGCGCTATAAAATGAGAACGTATTGATGCATTTTTTTTTCTTTAATCCATTTTGAAGGGACGGTTTATGGTCTCAATTGACAATGAGAATGGACAGATAGCAATACTATAAAGTATAGATTTAGCTCTACAAACAGCCCCAAGTCTGTTTACATATGCTGGTCGTCTAGAGTGGCCTAATCCCTGTGGCCGTCAATGTGTTAAGGGGCTTGCGTCCACCTGCCGCATATTTCTGGGCGCAAGCGTCTTTTGTCAATTGTTCCCAATGAGGACAGAGCGTATGCGGCCGCATGCTGCCGCCTATAGGAAATGCACTGCAGTCGGCTTCTTTTTTCAGCGCCTTTCAGTTTTTTTGTGCGGCCGCACCCAGCGTTTAAAGTTGAAACTTTCTGAACTTTTCAGAGTGATGAGCTGAGCGCATTTCAGACAACCAATCACAGCCAATCATATCTACCACTCTGTTTGTAACCTGACACCAGAGTTGCCTGCCTGTCTACCCACAAGAGACGGGCCATTGCGATTCGCGACAAAGCACAAATACACTAATAACTACACGAATACACTAATAAATAAATAAGCTAATAAAAAGCAAATGGCGAACTGTGGTGTCAGGCAATAACTATATATAATTAATATACAATAAAGTGTATTAAAATATGCTATATGTGCAAAACCGCGGCAGTAAAATACGATAAAAAGATGGCTGTCGCTAGATTTCTTTCTCTCTGTCATCTTGCTACAAGGCATGCGCTGCGTTTTTTTTTCTCACCGCAAGCGCTTCATCCCAGAACTACCGGCGCACTGCCAGCGTTTTTCAGCTGGAAATATGCGGCAGGTGGACGCATGCCCTAAGATGTTGGCTTGAAATGTGTATCCCTCTCATTTTCCAACGTATTGTAACAAATAGTTAATCACCTATCAAAGACACCCTGACACATTGTGACAACCAACCCCATCATGGGGATGGTTGTCACCAGTGATGGGAGTAACAGCGTTATAAGTAACGGCGTTACTAACGGCGTTAGCTTTTTCAGTAACGAACGGATTACTCTTCCAATCTTAATAACGCCGTTACTGTCATAATCACAGCACGGGCATACTTCACTCCCCCTCCTTTTCCCCTCACGTTCTCCACACGCTCCTCTTCATCCCCCTCTCCACCCACTACACACTCCTCCTCATCCTCTCCTTCTCCATCCACCCCTCCCTTTACCCTCATACGCCCAGCTGCACTCCATCCCCCTAATTCACACGCGGTCAGGCACCTCACTCTTCACAGCTGCACTCAATCCTCCCCTGATGGAATGCCTACTTCTACTCCTCGACGCTGACCAGAAGCTGTCGTGGTATTAATTACCACTACCCAGGTACGACGTCTCTGCCTAAAGCTCTGCTGGATTCCATCCTTGTATTGCCTACTCTAACCTGTTCTCTCCTGTGCCCCAAAGGACCGCCGTCCCTGCCTGGACGTCTCCTGTCCCTGAAGAGGAACACTTGCTCACCCGCTGCAGCCCAGCAGCTCCCAAGACAAGCACAAGGACCGCTTGCTCGCTCGCTGCCGCCACGGCAGCCACAAGACAGAACATAACCCTGTTCTATTCCCCCCAATTCCTGTGTTGCTCATTTCATTAAACACCCTTGAAACCGGGGCGCCCTTGTGGCGCGTACCATAGTGCCACGTGCACCTACGCGTCCGACCCGGGTTCGATCCCAGCACCCGACGTTATTTGTCGAATGTCCTCCCCACCTCTCCTCCCGTTCGCCCTCTCCTCTGTCGGTCCTGCGTGACCATGAAAAAGCTGTAAAAATATATATATAAAAAAAAATAAAAAAAAACACCCTTGAAACCGCTCCTATCTCCTCTCCTGTGTATTCAGCAATTGGGCTGTGCTCCAGACCACAGTCTCACAGTTACCGTTACTGCAAAAAAATGCGGCGCGTTACTATGAATGAAGCTTTTTTTTTTATCAGAAAGATCTCTGCGCCGAGAGGCATTCTGTCCTTCTCAGCCAACCTCAGCGCGCGATTGGCTGAGGTTGAGTAAAATGTCATGGTAAGCCAATCAGAGGTAGAGGTGGGCGGGTGTCTCTAAAGCATCCAGAGTCTGACACACAGCGCGACAACACAAGCGATCAGTCAGCGTGAGACCGCGGCCCGTGTAGTGTATGTTTTGAGCCCAATTAATCCAAAACGAATCCAACGAACAACACAAGCGACTCAGTCAGCGTGAGACCGCGGGTCCATGAGCGTTTTTTCTTGTTGTGTTGCAGCGCAGGGCACTATACAGTAGTGGAGGCTACTGCTGACATCCTTATCAACAGTGCTGCACTTCCTGGTTTAATAGCACAGTCTGGTGCTCAGAGATATATAGCTGTATGTCATGCATGTCTTAAATGTCATGATTAGATTAGTTTAGATGATTAGATTAGATTCTTATATCTGTCCTGTATGTCATGTATGTCATAAATGTCATGAATTGAAAATGGGGGACCCTGATGTAAACAAGACGAAAGTCTTTGTCTGGTCTGCAACCCCTTAACAATTGTGTGTATTGAGCTGTACTGTACTGTACCCATTCTGCAATCTGTTAATTAAAATGTTCAATCAATCAGTATATATTTGTTATTTATTCTTGGTATAGTGCTTAACAAGCATAATTGAATGTTGCCCAGTTGTGGCCTGTTGAGGGGCAATACATATAAAAAGTTCCAAAACATCTATTGTGTTTGTATTTGTATGATCCACTATATAAACATAGAAATTATAATATCTACATACATGGCATTTGATTGGAGGCTAGTCTCACTTTGTCCCACAGCAACATTAACACATTAACTGCCACGCTTCTATCCATCAATGTATGATCACTGCCACCAGTCTAAGCCTATGGAGATGTTCACCTTCTTTGCAGGGCTATAACTTTTTTAATTGTATTGCTAAATTGACATTACTATGGCCCATTCAACATCGAATATAAGTATGTTTTTATCGTTTTCTGCAGTAATTCCTAGAACGCTAGTTATAGGCCTAAACGCATAATATAGATTATCGATTGCAGTTTATTCGCGATACACGCTATATTAAAAAATCCAACTGAATACGATCCTAAACCTTATGACTCATCATGCACGGATGAAAGGGGGGGGGGGGTCGTTTATAATTCTGTGATCGTCAGTAAATGCTTTATGTAGTATGGGTGATATATTGATCAGATCGGTTTGCATTGAAAAGAATAAACAATCAAGCTGAAAGTAACGTTACTGTCCTCTTACCGTTCGCCGATGAGACTGGAGGAAAAAGATCCCACTTATTTGACGTCGATCGCAATAAACGCCCAAATCATATCGATTATTGAGTTATGGCAGCGATCCATATACACGGATGTGTGTCTAGAGTCCTGCAACAATATGTGACTGCCGGACGGATTTCCAAGATGCACCGAGATCACCAGAGATCCATTTCCGGTTGTAACTCGCCCGATCATCCACCAGGCGGCGGTATTGAAGCGTTGCACGGTTGTGCCGAGTCCCACTGTCTCAGCCGAGGCTGGGTGGCGGACCATATGATCTCAATAACGTCGTACGCTGTGGCTTGGCGGAATTCGCATGATCATCAAACCCGTCGTAAGCCGTTTATGGCGGTGGATATGTTAAAATAGTTTAGATTTGTGTATGTTGTTTATGTAAAAAAAATGTATCTTGAAAGTAACGAAATAGTTACTTTCTGAAGTAACTAGTTACTTTTATAATTTGTAACTGGGTAAGTAATTTAGTTACTTTTGGAAGAAGTAACTAGTAACTGTAACTAGTTACTTTTTAAAAGTAACTTGCCCAACACTGGTTGTCACACACTATGGGGTTGGTTGTCACCATGTGTTTTAAAACTTTTTAATGTATATGAAAGATTGGACGGGTTTCGGCTGTCCTAACTGGGGTGGGTAGTTCATTCCACCATTGTGGGGCAAGGACTGATAATAGACAAGAAGGCAGAACTAAATTTGAAAGTTTAATTGCATTGACAAGTTGACAAATACATAACTTAATGCATCTTAATGAACATAAACAGGAAACACATCTTTAGGCCATCCTATATAACTAAATAAGAACACAATAAATCGGCGTAACAATAATAGCCTACACAACATGTGACAACCCCAAATAAAATGTGATGACCAACCCCAACTGGAATGTCTTGATAGCATCAAGGCTAACAGCCATCTAACAACTAGTTAGCTAGCTAACAACAATCTAAACTATAGCTATCCCTTCACACTTTTTAAGGGTAATAATTGTTTCATTATAAACCAATTGTGTAAAAGCCTAGAAGAAAAATACTGAGGAGCGGAATATTTACAAATATTTCACTCCAAATATGATCATGTAGGTGAACTCTGATCCCAATTCTGGAAATTTAAATACCAAAGTATGGGAGACAGGATCCTCTGGTGGTGAAATATAATGAATGTGACAACCTACCCGTGTGACAGCGTCCCCCGTTCTCCCCTATGTATGATTAGCAACAACACTGATTTTGATGGATTTTCAGTTTTTTTGTAATGTCAGATTGAAAAAAATACTCACTCTTACCATAAGGGACTAAATTGTCCTCTTCAAAAACGCCATACAAATATGACTATATGTTGAAATAATTTACCACTTTTTCTTTCATAAATTTTTTATTCAACTTCAGCCCTGATCATAATACCACATATCCAATTCATGCCAGTGTGTGTGATGGCATATATTTGCAATATATACAATTTTTTTTATTTTTCGTGTGTGTGTGTGTGTGTGTGTGTGTGTGTGTGTGTGTGTGTGTGTGTGTGTGTGTGTGTGTGTGTGTGTGTGTGTGTGTGTGTGTGTGTGTGTGTGTGTGTGTGTGTGTGTGTGTGTGTGTGTGTGTGTGTGTGTGTGTGTGTGTGTGTGTGTGTGTGTGTGTGTGTGTGTGTGTGTGTGTGTGTGTGTGTGTGTGTGTGTGTGTGTGTGTGTGTGTGTGTGTGTGAGCGAGAGATAGATAGAGAGAGAGAGAGAGATAGTTCTCCAACTTGTGTGAGTTGCAGTGATCTCTGCAACTAGAAACACTGGCCTGGCCTGCTTCTAAGTTTAGTGGCCTGACTGCATAAATTATTTTTTGGAAATATATATATATTTTTTTTGGAAATCATCTCGCGACCCCCACTTTGGGAACCACTGAATTAAAGGACTTCCGGCCCCGGAAGGACCAAAGCCAAGGGTCACAGCTAGAAAATACTCTTGTAAGAAGGAGAGCAGATTTATTTTCTTGTAAGGAGAAGAGCAGATTTATTTTCCTGTAAGGGTTTTGGGTGGGTTTTAATGAGTTGCTTTGTCTTTTAGCTTGGTTGGACACAGCTGGGTATGGCAAGGTATGGCAGCTGCTTGGCTTCATGGTATATAAAAAAAACTCCGGGACAACAGCTAGCTGGTTCGTATCCGCTTCCATTAATTTGTGATAAGCTAGACTTATCTTGCAGCCGGATAGATTTCTACTGAACATACAGAGGAGAAATTGGTATCTATCTTCTAGTCTGTCTCTGGAGAAGATGTTAAGCACATTTCACATAAAGTTCACATGTTCCTTTAAGGCCAGCCCAATAGGGAGGTGTAGTGGTTAACGTCACGGTGACCAAATGCGTCAACATTTTTATAGGATTCTATCACATTTTCACAACAATAGCGAATATAACTTACCCTGCGCCGTTTTCATTGAGGTTTCTTACAAATTAACGATGTTTTATTTGTCCTTTATATGCGGATAACATTCAAATCTTAAATTGTACCATTATGTTCCCGTTTAGACAACAAACATAATGCTAATGATGCACTTTTGTTAAGATAATTGGGTGACCATTCTCGATCACTGTACTCAGGTCCCATTAATAGTTTAACGCTGTTCAGATCGCGTTTTCCTAATCTGGTGCTGACCAGTGACCTGTGACCTGTGCTAAAGGTCTTGGGAATTGTATTCATGTTGTAGTCATAACATTTTCACCTTTTAATTTTAAACCAATGCTGCCATCTACTGACAACAGAAAGTGTTCACAGAAAGTATCGTCAACTTGAGAGGCTACCCGCACTTCCGTAAACACCGTCACCCAAAACACATTCTAGAGATTCCCACTTTTTACTGGTACATAGGTTCATATCTAATAGTCTTTAGATGACTAGATGAATACTCATGAAATTTGATATATATATTCTAAAATAAGTATAATTTCACTTCATCTACCTGTCGACATGAAATTCCCAAACGCTGACGGTAAAAAAGCCTGGATGTCGCGCAAAATGGGGCGTGACCGAATTTGGTCCCAGACAATAAGAGTGACTGAGATTGGTCTACGTTCCGTTACATCATTGCCGTTTTTAGTGCTCCACCCTCTGTTAACGCAATGTATTTCGCCATTGCCCATTTCTAAATCGCCTCGTTTAAAACAAATAAAGCATTAACATTGGCATGGTGTACCTTTATGTGCTTATTCATCCACAATCTATAGCTCAACATGAAAATATTCGCAATTAATCATAAAAAAAATTAATCACCAATTTTTTTTAAACAATAATGTTAGTGATAGAAGGGAACTCATTTTGTGCAAAAATTGAAAGCTTTTCAATTTCCATGCGGCAGAATTGTTACAATAGCCGATAATCCATTTTCCCAATGATAAATCCCTATACGGGTGGAACAACCAGTGACGTCAGACCCCTATAGAGGAGAGTTGTGTTCCCTTCCATCAATTGTTTTAAAATTGATGAGCGTTGTTCCCAGAAAATCTTCCTGTTAGCCTACTGCCTATAGCCTACCACTGGTATGAAAACAGAAGCTCTCAATCCTGTGCGCTTTCGCTGTGTCCGGCTCGAGCAGCACACAAACAGTTATCTATCTATCTATTAAAGACAATCCAATGGATTTCTGTACCTTTTAGACTATGGATAATAAATGATTGCAAACATACAAGTAGGCTACTGTGGAGGAATATAACCGGATCAATGAATGTACTTAGTCAAATATAGACTTGGTACAAGTAGATCAAGGGTTACGGCAGATAACTCAATGGAGACATTGGCCTGATGTGTCCCCAGAGAGCTCCTAGAATCCAGTGAGATGTAGGTCTCTATAGTGGAGAGAAAGGGATTCTGGGTAGGATGGCCCAGGTATTGGATTGGAGGGGGGCCTGGAGGGAGGAGGGGTGAGTTAGAAATGGGGGGGGGGTATCAGGTGAGAGACAAAACATGAATGGGAGGGGGGTTGGGACATGACTGGGAGATTGTTGGGGGGGGGGGGTTCATTATTCCACACTACTGTGCCTATGAGAACAACAAATAGAAATGCGGACCGGGTCATTTAACTTGTAACACCCCTTGGTTACAGTAATTCAATGCTTTTCTTTATTTTAAGCAAATTACTAATGATGATAATTAGACCTATGCTCTCTGTCCATGGTGCTGAAATATGCTTATTTGTTGGATTATGTTGGTGTGGTTTGGGGTTATAAATTCTGTAAGGGATATGAATAGGTTCATAATAGAGCTACATGTATTAGACTCCTTGTTAGTCTTCTCAAATTTTTCAGATGTATTATCCTCAAGGAATCCTATAATTTTAGCTGCTTAATTAGATTATATTGAAAACAGTCACACCCATTTCACCAGGCAGGCCGCCTATAACTGTTCCGCAACTGTAAATTACTTCCGGGGTAGGCCTGATTGGCCCCGACAGGCACGTGACGCGCAACTTTCTCTGCCGCGCGGCACGCTCCGCGGAGCAGAGCGGCAGAGCTTGCGGAATTATGTGACCGCCCTAATCCGCCATGATTTTCATTCGGCGCTTCAGCTCACCTGGCAGAGCAGCGGTCCTGCGGTCCTGCGGTCCGTTGTTGACGAGTTCGAATCCCATAAAAAAAAAAAATTTTTAACGTGATTTTTTTTTTAACGTGTATTCTTTCGCCGGTTAAGGTTAGGCATGGTTAAGGTTAAGGTTAAGGTTAGGCATTGTTTCGGAGTTGGTTAAGGTTAGAACGGTTAAGTTTAGGCGCTGTTAAGGAGCTGGTTAAGGTTAGAGTTTGTCTTAGAGAATGGCAATATTCTTTCTATGGTTAAGGTTAGGCATGGTTAAGGTTAAGGTTAAGGTTAGGCATTGTTTCGGAGTTGGTTAAGGTTAGAACGGTTAAGTTTAGGCGCTGTTAAGGAGCTGGTTAAGGTTAGAGTTTGTGTTAGAGAATGGCAATAGACAGCCTATTTCCGCGCGACAGCTCTCAGCAGCCTCGTTGCGCGTCCTGAGTTTGCCGCGTCACGTGCCTGTCGGGGCCAATCAGGCCTACCCCGGAAGTAACTTACAGTTGCGGAACGGGTACAGGCAGCCAGGCCAGGCTGGCGACATGATACTTCCTGGATCTTGGACTAATAATTTTAAATGTACAGTGCACTATGGAGTCATATTCAAAGGAACAAGCTACCAGTATCCACAAGAATAAAGAATAAATATAGTTTCAAAAATATATAAAAAAGTTAACTGATTGTTTGTATTTCATTTTATAATTTGTATCAATGGAGTTACCCTTTCAGATATGTTTTTTGTGTAGTTCTCACCACTCTCATTGGCCAGTGGCCATTGTGACAAATCACTGGAATGTTGGGTTGTCGAGGTTCTAGTCATACCGGTGTGGTGGTAATTCTGAAAGGGTTCATTTAAAGCTGCATGAGCTTTACTGTACTTTTTTTTTTTTACTTTACTGACAGTGACTTTACTGTACCTGCCCAGCAGAAATAGAGCAAGCTCTGCGTCACTTTTCAAACCTATGCACAGACAAAGGCTTTCCAGACTCCCAGAGGCACCAGCAGCTTTAAGCAAAAAAAAAAAAAAAGACAAATAAAAATATGTATATATATATATTAGGGCTGTCATTTTATCACGTTAATTAGGTTAATTAATTACACAGCAAATTATCACGTTATATATTTTACTTATTATTATAATTTTTTTTATCTCATTCATCCATAAGAACGTAAAATAAACATTTACAGACTTTTCTTTTTAAATGGTACTTTTGCATGTTCTTGGTATCTGATTCTAGGGACATCTATGGATCTCAGGGAATATTGCCAGTGTCAGAAATACTGTGTCTGTTACTAGGCTTGAGTAAATTGTAATGAACCAAATGAGAATATCATTTTCTTTTTGATTGTGAATAACACCATGCTAAAATTTACCAGACCTGAAAAATCTAAGCAAATGAATAAAGGGAAGATGATTAAACAGAAGGTTTTGTAGATAGTAGATACAGTACTGAATTCTGCCATCCGGACACTTATAGTTATGTGATTAAAATGCGATTAATTAGATTAATTAATTACAAATCCTGTAATTAATTACATACATTTTTTTAATCGCCTGACAGCACTCATATATATATTAGTGGTGGGACTCGATAATTTTTTTTATCAAATTAATTCTAGACTTTATAGTTAATTCATCGCAATTAATCACATTTTAATCACATATCAATATTTGATGTGAAAAGCAAACATTTCAATTCAAATGGATTTTGGTATACGAGTGAATCAATGAATATACATTATACATACGTTTAAGCAGCAACATCCTGTATTAGCTACTACACAGACCAACAGATAAATGCAATTTTTAACAAAGCGCAGCAATTTTAGGAATAATATATATATAGCTCAAAGGACCTTTTGTAAACTCGAGCACTTTCGAGGTAAAAGTAAAACGCAGTACTTTCAAGTACATTCCAGAACAATAAACTCTTGATGGATCTCAATTTTTCTTATTTTTTTCAGTATTCTGTATGAACAAATCAGACTAAGAAAAAAAGTTATTTGCGATTTATTATACTTTATACTTATAGCACATGCATGACTCTGGTCTCCATACATTTCTGTAGTTAATTAATCGCAATTAATGGGATAAATTCCCAGCCCTATATATTTCCCTGCCTCTGATCAGGTGGTATGGATTGCATATTGTGTACTCTTTGACAAAGAACACGATGGTGGTCTTAATTTCCCGACGCGACACCTGATGTGCATCTGCAAGGGTGCATGGGAAGACTACGACCAGAAAGCACTGCAGAGGGTGCTGAAAACCGCCTGATGTGCCCATAATCACCATCTAATTTTGACTAGCCTGATCATTTCCTCTCTGTAAAGTCAATTGACTCTAGTGTCAGGTTGTAACGTTCGCATTCCCCTGTTCCTTGTTGTACCTGGCTAACTGAGTTAGCTGGATAATTTTCAGCATAACTTGACATAAGACAGATCTTTCGGTTCCCCGACGCGCAATTGTCTAAATCACTATGGCAACAGATCAGAAAGTTTGAACCTGGTCCAGTGCAGGGTTTAGTTCAGTTAGTGGATAACCTGGCCACGCCCTCGCAAAAAGAAATGCCAGCTCCCTTCCTCACAGTCTAGATCCCATTATACCATTCTGAATTATGTTTTTGTGCTTCGTTTTTCTAGAGGGGGATTTTGAAATGTAAAATAATAGACCTAAAATGCTGATAATAAATCATATTCAGCCTATGGATTTACTTTGTCCTAAATAATGCACATCATAGTTATACGGATAAGGCGCTCGCGAGTCGCGACACACACTATGTGGTTATTTTAATAATGTGAATCCCGCTGGGGTAATTTTAATGAATGAAACCTATCGGGCGTTTGGCTCTGATTTGTTTCATATTATCCGCTGTGGATGTATTTGCTTAACGGAGCGCCCGGATTGTGTTTCATTCAAGCATAAATTGAAGCGTCTTTATGCATGGATTGTGGATGCGAATTACGACGAATCTCAATCTGTGGATTGTTGAATAGGGAGGTGTAGTGGTTACGTCATTTTCATTTTTTCCTGTTCCACCCTCTGTTCCACTTAAAGGCCAACTTGCAGGTTAAACCCTACTCTGCAATTATGGATAGTTTACATCATTGGTATCTAATTTCATTATTTATTTTTTTCCATTTGACGCCGGAAATGCCACTCAGAAAGGGTTAAAAAGGTCCACGCACGAATAACATGCACGGAGCAAATCAAAAAGCTTATCAGACGCTAGCACGGCCGTGACGTCACTTCAGGCAACTTATGCCTTATGCCCGTCCGGGTCATAGTACTACTGGCTATATGGCTCTGGGTAACGTTACCCCGCTAACGTTAGCATTATGGCTACTGTCGTGAACCATTTTAAATCGGGCATGTAAAAGAGTTTGGGGAACGAGTAAAATGTGCAGGTCCTCTTCTCAGACCTGTGGGGCAAAGCACTGCATGCATCATGCCGGCTAGCAAGCTACACGTCGCGGCATGTTGATGCGATAGCAGCCCCTCGGATAGCACTCGGTGCATCACAGTCACGAAACGGGCTACCACGATAGCTATTAGCTAACTAACGTTAACGTTACAAGCTCAAACACCTTATAACTACTACTATTGTCGTGTCCATAAGTTCCCTGGCAGAATACTTGTGAGGACAAATGTATACAAAGAGGAGAGAACCATTTTAAATCGGGTGATGTTAGGAGTTTCGAGAATGCTGGCTACCAAGCTAGCTAACTTAGCTACTAACGTTATAAACACAATATGTACAACGACACAATGATTTACATTATTACAAATAGGTAACGTTGTTGTGGCTTTTACAAATAGTGGTTAGCTTTAGAGATGAATGGCTATGATCACGGAGCTATAGTGTTAGGTGAAACAGAGACTAGCTCCTCGGCTAGTAGTAGCAAGGCTCTCTGCTTCCTGTCACTACATGCCTGTGACTCTCAGAACCCCTGCTGCCCTGCACCTTGTGTGACATCATCATTAAGATGACACATGCACGTTATGAACCATGGATTAAAATATGCATGTATGTGGAGGTTGTGGTTTGGTCGACAAAATGTTTGATAAAAACGCTAAAACTGGGTCAATTTCGATAATTTTTTTCCCTTCTTTATGAAAGTCACCGTTGCCCTAGTCACATTGTTTATTGAACAAAAATACAACCTGCAAGTTGGCCTTTAATGTATTTCCCCATTGCCCATTTCTAAATTGGCTCGTTTAAAAGAAATAAAGCATGGATATTGGCATGGTGTACCTGTCTGTGCGTATTCATCCACAATCTATAGCTCAACATGAAAATATTCACAATTAATCGTAAAGGTAGCAAAATAACAATGTTTATATTTTCGTTCACTGGGAGACTACACTGCCGTTTGGCGCTGCTGACTGACGTCACCACAGCGTAGCCTCCTGGCTTTAGTCGCAGACCTAGGATCAGATTTCCCTTACATTTCATAAGCGTACAATGGGAAAATAACTGACCCTGAATCTGTTGCTAGTATCTGTTTCACCAACCACCATTTACATTTGTTTCTTTTTTTTATAATTTAAATCGTATAACGTTATTTCGCTGCATATCAAATCACTGTAAATACTAATATAAATCATTGTTTCGTTGTACATATTGTGTATAGTTTATAACGTTATTGTTTTTATATAATGTTAGTAGCTAGCTAGCTTTCCCGAAACTCCTCCACATGCCCCGATTTAAAATGGTTCTCTCCTCTTTGTATACTTTTGTCCTCACAAACAAAGTATTCTGGCAGAGAACTTATGGACACGAGAGTAGTTATAAGGTTTTTGAGCTTGTAATGGTAACGTTAGTTAGCTATCGTGGTATCAGCGGGCCGTGCCTTGTAGCTAGCTAGCTTGCTAGCCGGCATTATGCGTGCAGTGCACAGGTCTGAGAAGAGGACCTGCACATTTTACTCGTTCCCGAAACTCCTCCCGAAACTCCTCTACATGCCCCAATTTAAAATGGTTCACGACAGTAGACATTGCTAACGTCTAGTACATTTAGCTAGGTAATCTTAACGTTAGCTAGCTAGCTAGCTTGATATCAGCTTGCCATGACGTTGATTATGCCAGGGGTTCCCAAACTTTTCAGGCCGCAACCCCCAAATAACGGTGTCAGAGAGCCGCGACCCCCACTATTATAGGAGGTAAAAAAAAGTATATATTTTTTTAATTTTTTTTATAAATGGAAATGTATGGTTGAAACATGCAAACGTTCAAACGCACACACACTAATAAGCATTGGAGGCTTTTAACCGGACTGGGTAAATCATTCAGGCCAGGAAATATAGTGCAAAATATAGCCCCAGTCAGGCCACTTTTTAAGCAGGGGGTCTGGGGGTCCCCCACCAGGATTTTTTTTGTTACAAAGACTTCATTTCCTGCATTCTGGTGCAGGAATTTTTTTATTTGTACCATTTAAATGCCAGTGTTTGTGATGGCATCACAGATTATTGTTAAAAAACAGGCTAGCATATGTATGATTAGCAACAACACAGATTTTTTATGGATTTTCTGTTTTTTTGTAATTGATAAAAAATACAATCTTTTATTCAACTTCAGCCCTGATCATAACACCACATATTCATTTTATAATTCCAACCCTTTAAATGCCAGTGTGTGTGATGGCATATATTTGCAATATATCAAATGCAAAGTAGATTTTTCTGGGGGGGATTATTACAGGCTAGCATGTGTCAATGATTAGCAGTTTTTTGTAAGGGTCCTGCCTCCACCAATCACATGCGGCTCCCTTTGTGTGTGTGTGAGAGCAAGAGAGAGAGAGAGAGAGAGATAGTTCTCCAACTTGTGTGAGTTGCAGTGATCTCCTGATTGTTCCCCACCTAGGTTATCTAACTATTGCGCTGCTGCAACTAGAAAAACTGGCCTGGCCTGCTTCTAAGTTCAGTGGCCTGACTACAAAAAAAAAGAAAAAAAAAAGTTTATTTATTTTTTGGAAAATTTTTATTATTATTTTTAAATCATCTGGCGACCCCCCCGCGGCGGGTCGCGACCCCGACTTTGGGAACCCCTGGATTAGGCGACAGCTACTGAACAACAGGCTGCCTACTGGTAAATGTAGTTCTTTTTTTACGACAAATTAAAAACCTTATAACCAGCCACGTTGGAACTTTAAATCGGTAGGGGGTGCTGGGGGGTCGCCAGATGATAAAAAAAAAAAAAAAAAAATCAATTTTTTATTTATTTATTTTTTGCGGTCAGGCCACTGAACTTAGAAGCAGGCCAGGCCAGTGTTTCTAGTTGCAGCAGCGCAATAGTTAGATAACCTAGGTGGGGAACAACCAGGAGATCACTGCAACTCACACAAGTTGGAGAACTATCTCTCTCTCTCTCGCTCTTGCTCTCACACACACACAAAGGGAGCCGCATGTGATTGGTGTAGGCGGGGTCCTTATGAAAAACTGCTAATCATTGACACATGCTAGCCTGTAATAATCCCCCCCAGAAAAATGTACTTTGCATTTTATATATTGCAAATATATGCCATCACACACACTGGCATTTAAAGGGTTAGAATTATAAAATGAATATGTGGTGTTATGATCAGGGCTGAAGTTGAATAAAATATTGTATTTATCAATTACAAAAAACTGAAAATCCATAAGAATCTGTGTTGTTGCTAATCATACATATGCTAGCCTGTTTTTTAACAATAATTTGTGATGCCACCACAAACACTGGCATTTAAAGGGTACAAATAAAAAAAAATCCTGCACCAGAATGCAGGAAATGAAGTCTTTGTAACAACCCCCAGACCCCCTGCTTAAAAAGTGGCCTGACTGGGGCTATATTTCCTGGCCTGAATGATTTCCCCAGTCCGGCCCTGGTTAAAAGCCTCCAATGCTTATTAGTGTGTGTGCGTTTGAACGTTTGCATGTTTCAACCATACATTTCCGTTTAACATTTTTATTTATTTTTTTACCTCCTATAATAGTGGGGGGGCTCTCTTACACCGTTTTTTTTGGGTCGCGGCCTGAAAAGTTTGGGAACCCCTGGTCTAGCCTGTACCCCCCAGACATGTTGCTGGCCCCGTCTATACACAAAAACAGCGTCTCGGCTGTTGTGCCTGGGCCGGGCATTGTAAAAACCCCAAAAGAAGTTCTGAGCTTCCAAGTTGTCATCGGCAAACTGTATATTACACGAGAATT
Source organism: Notolepis coatsorum (assembly GCF_963971535.1). Lineage (NCBI taxonomy): Eukaryota > Metazoa > Chordata > Actinopteri > Aulopiformes > Paralepididae > Notolepis > Notolepis coatsorum. The sequence continues at coordinate 44,735,569 of NC_140183.1, read as the reverse complement.
GTTCTTTTCCATTGAGTGACATCAGTGGTTCCGTCAGCGCTCAAGCCAAATAATGGGCTTTTGGATGCTTTGCCTCTAATTTGTCGCTGAATATCATGGGCAAACAGCTGTAAGATTTAGTTTTGGATGTTGTTGGACATCCAGTTGTCTCTCTTTTGGAGCCAATTCTTCAACTCGGGATCAGACTCGGTGCGCACTATTTCCATCATGAGCTGCCATAACACCCCATCCCTATTTGCATCACCCCTCAGTGGAAGCCCCTAGCGCCCGAGGGGGGGTATAGGGAAACAGACTCAGTTAACTCTTCAATACCTGATGCTGAGGCTGAACCTGTCGTCTCTGTCTCTCTCTGACGTTTATCAGATTTAGTGGGACTGTCACTGGGACCGGCGGGACGTTTCGAAAATAAATCTGATATTTTTCTTTTCTGCGAGTGAGACATTCTGTGCTAGCAAAGTCTGACTACTAGCTAAAATCGACTGACTGCGCAAGCACTGTATCACAGTAGCTCAGTGGTTCGTGGGAAGGGCGGGAGACGGGAGGTGAATACAATTAGTTGTTTCACCTGTCATTCAATCAGTCTTTTACAGTCTGTCATCACTCGAAAATCTACTCGGTTTTACACGTATGATTGTGTACATACAGTAGTGTAATGAATGAATGAAAACTTTATTTAACAGATTGGAGAATGGCTACAATACAGTACGGCTCAATACACACAATATTAAAATGTGCTTTAAGCAGGATAAACTTATAATATACAGTGTTACTGTTACAAAGGATCAGATTAAACCGAATATATATATTTATTGATTGATATATATTGCATAGTATTTGTATATCGTTTGATATCCCTTGTATATTCCTTGTACATATACACGGAATATCCCTTTAGCCTACACCAGACCATAATATTTCATTCTCCTATTGGACAGCGGTCCACAGGCGCCAGAGCCATGCCTCCAGAGTCAGGTTCAAGGCCACCGACAAGACATGTCTGTGCATGCCCGGCCTTGCCCAGGAATACGAGACAGAAATGAGGTTGGCACTAGTTTGTTCGCCGTGCATATAAATATAGCGCAGGTGAATACAGAAGTAGAGTTACCCAATAAGTTGAAGCCTCACCCACGATACAACGTGCGGTGAAGTATGGCCTGTTTGGCCCCAAATAGAGCATTGAGACCGCGTGCGAATTAATAACTGAATTGTCAGAGTTTGGCGCTATACCGTCGAGTGCGACATATTTCTATTAAGTCAGTAATAGTCTATTTGTGTATAGTGTATCGTGCGGCTAAAGTTCTACAGTGACCAGCATCACCAACGCTTCCTCGTACCAGCTAGAGTGCTTATCCAGGCTGGGCTGCTTTCATGGCGCTTTCACCCGAGGAGACCTAGACGAGAACCGTGTGGACATGTACACTGGATTAATCTACCCGACGACTACATAGCCCTTTGCGGCTGGATTATATTTGTTTTGGTCCTGTGATTTATGGAGCGGAGAATTGCCGACGCCTACACGTGTGGGATTTACCCTGTGAGGAGCCAAGTCGAGTCTGCGCCTCAGAGAGCCTGAGGCCGGCTAGCTTTCTTCACTGTGGAGCTACAGTCTACGGAGAACAGCTGTATTCGTCTGTGGATCAAGAGACTATTGCACCGTCTCCTGTACTTGGAGTCTCCTTAGTCATCGTTGACCAGACTCTCTACTACCGACAGATCCTCTACCCCTGCTGGCTTACAACCGGGGGGACCCTTCCAGTATCTCCCGCTATATATTACTAGTGTACCATAGATATAATTCCCTAAGATTCAGGTTGTATAATTACCTCCTGCGTAACCAGAGAATGGACATTCATTATTGATTTGCCTACGCACATTCCTTTGCCTTATAAGCGCATCCAAAGTAAGATAGAGAAGTATATTATGTACCTTTTGCTGCAATAAATACTTGATTACACATTTGTGTGGAACCGATTCATTGTGGGAAGTGTTCATCATATTTATATATCATGTACTGTATGGCCAGTAATTAAAGTACATAAAGCGGTAGTGGTTTAATGATACCATACTTATCAATACAGTCAGGGAATTGTACCCCTCAGTTACAGTTACAGTTATACAGTTACAGTATATACAAATATATAAATACTGTCATAAAAAAAAACATTAAAAAAAAAAATATATATATATATATATATATTTTTTTGCAATAACTGAGGGGGGTGCTGCAACTTTGGGAACCATGTATTTATATAGTACATGATACCTAAGCACATACAGTACAGATATCCTCATAAGCATATATTAATTTGTATCAATTAGATATACTCTTTGGGCTTGTATTTATCTACTTATTCTGAAAGAGTTGAACTAATTATTTTCGCTAGCAAGATCTCATTAGATTATTCATTCCATTAAGCCTACTGCCAGCAGGCAAATTTAAAGAAATATAATCTGATTGATTGGGGTAATGAGGGACTTAAAATTAGCCTATAGATTATGCATTTAACTTGTCTGCGAGGCTATTGAGCCGTACAGTATTGTACCCATTCTGCAATCTGTTAATAAAGTTTTCAAACAATCAATCAATCAATGCCGTTAGAAAATCAGGATTTCTGCGATCGACACCTGCTGTCTTTTCAGGTGAGGCAGCCGCGTGCAATTATCCTGAGTATCAAGTCTGGTTCGAATTAACAAGACTGAATCAGCGTTCGAGGAACAGGGAAAGCCGGATTCAAACATCGGGTTAATTGAATCTGGCTAATGGGACTTTTGATCCACTTAGTTGAACCAGGTACGGGGAATAGGGCCCTGATCTCCCTGACAATATTTCATCCACACCATTCAATACAAAGTTACATTATGGAGGAACATTATTCGTTATTCGTGACTTGTTTTGTCTACCTAAATGTTTACTGTGAGCGATTTGTAGTGCCAAATTTTAGTATTTATATTCTATTCTATTCTAACATTGCGTGGTTACCACATCAGGTACCCACTGAACTGAGACTCAGTGTGATCTACAAAGATAATGTTTAAGGATCTATTGTAGAAACAAGTAAGGCATTATGTAATTATGTTACTCTTGTCTCAGAGAGGATGTCTAAAGGCTCTACTTCTAAAAATGGTAAATTCTCAACAATATTTGTTATACAATAACATATATAGTCCATTGTATCGAGCTCAACACTGCAAGTGGACAATAATAGGCACACAGATCTGTAGTCAAGAATACACTTAACCTTCTGGTCAGCTATTAGTGTACCTCACAAGATTGTTTCAAGTTTCTTTAATAGTTGTCATACAGAAGTACAGAATACTTTCATACAAAATGCTTCTTACTGTTACGCTCCAGAGACTGTGCTAGACAAGATAGTATCAAATAACATAGTATAGCATGTAATTTAGAAGAAGAAAATGAGGTCACAGTGTTCGGTATAGACATATGTACAATGTTCTGAGTTACCATATAATATACGATTGGAGAATACATTAGTCAGGGGGACAGTTTTTTTTACTTAATAGAGGTTAAAAATATGATACTTTTAGATAACTCATCCTGTACAGTATATAAGGAGGACACAAACAGTGCTAGAGTGCTAGATTTTTCATTTGTGATTTTCTTATCAGGACCGAGCTACAGGGACATTGCTATGGGTGGTATGATACTAATGACCTGTCTGACCCTTCCTCTGTTTGTTAAAGGGGACCTGCATTGCTATTCCTAGCACTATTTGGGCAACTTTACACAATTCCTGTGAGTCTATGGAAGACATCTGTAAGGTTTATTTAAAAAAAATCATTGTTTTATATTTCTAATGGAGTACTCAAAAGCATCATTTTCCAGCCTCAAGATTTCAGCCTGTTATTGGCTGGGGTCCGCCCATAAGCACTTTCAGTGACAGTCATCCACACAGTCTGCGAGTGGCAGACAGAGAGAGAGAGAGAGAGAGAGAGAGAGAGAGAGAGAGAGATCACTGTGTAAACACAGCTGCGTGCGAGATACAGTACGCAGGTCCCCTTCTCTTTCTCCCTCTCCCGTTTGAGGAAGTCTTCCACTGTGCCGCGCGCTACTTATGCTCCCGAATCGAGAGAGAGAGAGATAGTGAGGGAGAGAGAGAGAGACGTGTGTGTATGTGTGCTCTGTCGCGATGGTCTATCTGATTCTCCCTCTCTCTCTCGCTCGCTCTCTGTCAAACCCTGTTTGGTGCGCTACAACCACAGAGCCAATCGGATCACTATCCGCTCCATCCTCGCCACGTGACGTCACCATGCGAGTCAAATCAGAACGACCTGATTAAAATGGACCAGGAAATGAATGACCTGAATGACGGCAATCCGCCAATATGGTATTTAGAGACACAAACACATTGATACTAACTCCTATTACTATAATACAATGCTAGACACTGAAAAAAGACATTTATAATGCATGTCACCTTTAAGTCAGTGAATGTAACTTAAATCTAGTAAGTGTTTCTCTGGTTATGTCTGATAAGTGTAATTCCTCGTTAGTGATCAGTGACGTGTTGTCAGGTTATTATTATAAAATTGTATAACATTTCTATGAAGTGTTTAAAATTGTTCATGATCCTTGAAATAAGTTGTTTGGGTGATCAATTGTATACGCTTCACCGCCCAACGCATCAGTGGTACACCACTCCCTGCAATTGTGGTGTCTGAGGAAGGCACACAGTATCGTCAATGACTCCTCCTCCCCTCTGAGAGGTGCTACAATCTCAGTTCTAGGACCAGCAGGCTCGGAACAGCTTCTTCCCCTCACCTTACTGAACTCCAGTAAGGTGCACCATGGTCCAGCCCATACCCCCACCCTCCGGACACCATCCCCCACACTTATTGTTAAAAGCAGGATGTCGAGGTAATACAAAAAATAATAAATAGAGATGAGGTAACATTAGCTATTAATCTTCAGGCTGTGAATAAATAGCGTCCTGTGTGCAATTGAGGCCTCAACATCTGGTCCGCAATATCAATTAACCTACATTATTCCAAAATCACACGCACAGTTGCCACAGCGAATGCCCTCGGTGCGCTACACGCACAGACGTAAGCTAACAAATGCCTCAACCCCCCCTCCCACACACACACACACACACACACACACACACACACACACACACACACACACACACACACACACACACACACACACACACACACACACACACACACACGCACACACACACACACACACACACACACTCCCGAACAGATGGAACTATGAGACAGCATGTTGAGGGGGATATGTGTCTGTGCCTGGTACAGGCATCACCGTCATCATGTCCATGCTGTCCCATTTCTTCACCGCGATGGTGCACAACTTGCCCACCTGGCAGTGATCCTCAGTGGCGACTGGTCATTAGGGGCCCACCGAAGTGTCACCAAAAGAACTGCAGACAAATGTTATTAATTCTTAAAGATTTGCCTATTATTTGCTCAAATGTATTATGTATGGATTTAGCATCTTACTAAATTGCATATACATTTTATTAATATTTTAGTTCATGTCATCTCTCTGCCTTGCTGTTTCAGATTGTGTCATTCTACCGATCGTTAGGTCTCAAATAGCACGAATGGGGCTAGCCCCTCTCCATCAATGCAGTGTGTACGGTACGTGGGAAAATCCAAGTGCGCATGCTCAGGGTGTTGTATATCATTCACAGTAGACCACATCAATTTGATGGCAAGTGGGGCTCGGAGCCCCTAGCCCCAAGTGTACATCATTTCGTATTTCATTGATTGGCTGGCGTCGGATTTCAGTCGGCAAAGAAGCTTTTCATTGCTAACGGCAGCTACTGTGAACTACCTAGCTAGTGACGTTACGTGAAAATGAACAAGGTGGATTATTTACTCTAACACAGGTTTGAAACCCTACATTTGGAGGAGAAAATTTAAATCAAACATCTGGGTCCATACCAAGCCACTGGATATCATTATAACTCAAACAGCTTGCAAAGGTAACCGTTAACATCCATCCATGAGAACAACCTAGGAAAGGCTTTTATTGAGACCGTCAGTCTGCTGAAAATCATCATAACAACTCCTATGATGACATCTGAGTCAGAGAGGAACTTTTCCACCTTAAGTAAGTAAGTAAGCGGGGAGCTCCAGTAGCTCACCACGTACCGCGAGTGCTATTTCAGCGCCGTGGACAACCGCGCTCGCGCGGATCTGGGGCTGAGCGCGTTCGAATCCCGGACGGCAGCCGTGCCTTTCCCAGAGTGTCTTTCCCCCCATCTGAACCCTTTCAGCCTGCTTCTGTCGGTCGAACTTGACCAAGTATGAATGCGAAGAAAAAAGCGATAAACGCTAAAAAGAACCAGCTGACTGGTCAAAGTTTAAAAAAAAAAAAGTAAGTAAGTAAGTAAGTAAGTAAGTAAGTAAGTAAGTAAGTAAGTAAGTAAGTAAGTAAGTAAGTAAGTAAGTAAGTAAGTAAGTAAGTAAGTAAGTAAGTAAGTAAGTAAGTAAGTAAGTAAGTAAGTAAGTAAGTATTTATAAAGCACCTTTCATATATGTCATGTAGCTCAAAGTGCTGTACACAAACATAGGCATATATAACGATAAAAGCAATAAAGTCACAGTGATCAGTTAAGATCAATGTTTAAAAAAAAAAAAAAAAAAAAAAATAAAATAAAAAAATAAAAAAAAATAATAATAATAATAATAATAATAATAATAATAATAATAATAATAATAATAATAATAATAATAATAACGTAAAAATGAAAATAACGTAAAAATGTAAACATGAAAACAGTCATTTGCTTACCAGTTTTGGAGAACAGGTCCGCACAAACATGTCCGCTCAGTAGCAACCGGAAGTAGGAAATGCACTAAACCAATGCACTTGTACGGTAGGTAGCAATGTTAGCTCTTATAACGCTAGTGTAGTTACGTTTTTATTAGTGGTCAGAGTTGGGTCCATAGGACTTAGTCTATCAAAACACCACACTAACAAATCTCCGTCCTTTAAATGTTACTTATAATAGTGTTTGCAGATTTATATTGAGGTGTCCTTATAGAACCCATCACTGTCTTATGTTTGAGTTGTTAAACTGGCTTTCTCCCCAATTCAGAAGACATTTTCATTGGTTGCTTTTTGTTTACAAATGTATTTACTTTAATTATCCCCCCTATCTAAAGCAGTTCTTAACACCCTATAGCTCAACTTATAATTTAAGACACACGGATCTTCCTTTCTTTAGTATACCTCGAACCATCAAAGCTATCGGTCGACTTGCCTTTAAATATAAAGCACCAGCTGATTGGAACAAACTGCCTAGTTCACTCAGATCTCTTACTTCTTACAGGTTATTCAAGATATCTTTGTTCACTCATCTACAGACTACTTGCACTTGTTATTGATTTACTGTGTTAGGGCTTAAATGTCGTTTTCAGATCAAATTATAATTTTGTTTGTGTTTTATAAGGGAACATATATATAATATATATTGGTGATCCTCTTGGGAGGAATCAGTGTGGATTGTGGGAGTGAACTTGGGAGAGCGTCTGTCAGTGTATAAGTGCATTTGTTGTCTTGTTTTTTGTTTTGTTATGTATTGTATTGTATGTTTTGTATCCTATGTTAAGGACCCCCTCGAAAACGAGATAGCATATCTCAAGGGGTTTATCCTTCAAATAAATGTCAAAACAAAAAAACGTATCCAAGCCCCATGGATCCATCAGTGGCCGCGTATTGTGTGCGTATGTACCCGTTCCCTCATCTAAAGAGTTGGGTCCATAAGGCTTATCCAAGCCTTACGGATCCATCAGTGGTCGTGTATTGTGTGCGTATGTACCCGTTCCTTCATCTAAAGAGTTGGGTCCACAAGGCTTATCCTAGCCTCATGGATCCATCAGGTTTTTCCAAGCCATAACTATTTGTAAGCTAGACTGTATAGGTAAGTTTTTAATTTTCCTTTAAAAATGTGTATGGAGCTGGCGTTTCTGATGTGTGTTGGTAGTGTGTTCCATAGTTTTGGGGCATAGTTGGCAAATGCCATACTTCCTATCCTCTTTTGGTTTCTGGGCGTGTCTAGTAAACCTGTAGTGGATGACCGTAGCGTTCTTGAGGGCAGATAACTAACTAGGGAATTTGCTATGTATTTTGGGCCTTGCTCATTAAGAGCTTTATATGTTAGGAAAAGGACCTTAAAATCAATTCTATGAGTTATTGGAAGCCAGTGCAGAGTGGCTAGGACTGGAGTGATATGTTCTCTTCTCCTTGTATGAGTTAGTAATCGAGCTGCAGAGTTTTGGATAAGCTGAAGCTTCCCAATGGTTGCTTTGGGAAGACCAGTGAACAGTGCATTACAATAGTCAAGCCGACTTGATACAAAAGCATGAATCAGTGTCTCTGCATCCTTTTTATTTACGAAAGGTCTTACTTTCGCTATGTTTCTTAGGTGGAAGAATGACGTTTTCATGGCCTTATTTATATGAGACTTAAAGGTCAGGTCTGAGTCCAAGATGACACCTAGGCTTGTAACCTCAGTCTTTACATAGGATGACAGACTCCCCAGGTTTTCACACAGCACTTCCCTTTTCGCTTTTGGGCCGATCAATAGGATTTCGGTCTTGCTTTCGTTTAATTTTAGGAAGTTATTGTTCATCCACTTGTGTATTGCTAACAGACAATTTGTGATGGACTGTATGGCTGTAGTGTTATTTGGTTCTGCGGAGATATATAGTTGTGTATCATCAGCATAACTATGGAAGCATACATTGTGGTCTCGAATGATGTCCCCGAGGGGCAGCATATATAGTGAGAAGAGTAATGGACCAAGGCAGCTTCCTTGTGCAACTCCAAAGCTGCTGTCATGTTCCTCGGATACATTGTCTCCAAGCTTAACATAGAACCTTCTCCCCTTAATGTATGTTATGAGCCAATTTAGTACATGATCGGAAAAGCCAACCAGTCTTTCAAGACGACTGATCAAGATATTATGGTCAATCGTATCGAACGCTGCACTAAGGTCCAATAGGACAAGAATTGAGACTTTGCCAGCATCGGAGTTTAGCCTGAGGTCGCTAACTATTTTAGTAAGGGCAGTTTCAGTGCTGTGATTTGTTCTGAAACCTGATTGTAATTCCTCCATGATGTTATTATCTTTGAGAAAGGAGTTTATTTGTACTGAGACTATCTTTTCTAATATCTTGCTGATAAATGGAAGGTTCGATATTGGCCTATAGCTTTTTAGTTCGTTTACATCTAAGTTCTCCTTAACACTTTCAGTGCCACCAGGGGGCGCACGACTTAGTGCATGAATGCCACCATCGGCACTAATGTTAATGTTAATATCGCCTAATCTATGTTTTAAATTATGGCTATGTGTCTAATCTGCCCGTCGCTTATCAAAGAATCATTTTCCAGTCAGTGCTGTCAAGGCACATCTGATCGCCGGCGGCCTTTGGGTAGGCTAGGGTAGGCTCGCGTGATGCAATATGATTTCAGATCGCTAAAAAATCGCTAGAAATCTCGTGAGTGGCTTTCAACGTAACTATTGTAAATTCGAGAAAAGCCGTGAGTGGCAGTCAAAGTGTTAAAGAGGATAAAAACATTTACTCGCAATACCATGGGACAGCCTCGACTTAACGCATTGGCCAGCATCGAAAGCCAGTGCTGGCTTTCTCTTCAAGTGAGCCCACAGCTTTGGTGAGTGATAATGATGTTATGGTTCTGGTCCGTGCTTTTGCAATGCTGTTGTGTTGAATCGCTTGATGATGGTAGTGTCATGTTTAACACTAGCACAGCCGACAAGGGGTCACATGACCCCTAGGCATTTTCAATAAATGTATCCTCGTCACTCGGTCGAGCTCCAGCTCTGTCACTCAATGACTTTTCCTAAAAGTACCCGTTTTATCTGGCACGGTTTCTGAAATTTCAAATTGACTTCAGGAAAATGGAATTAGAACGTTATTTCAGCTATTTCTGCTGAACGGCCACCTCCCTCCCTCCTTGACCCTCCCTCCATTTCTCTCTCTCCCTTTCTCTCTCTCCCTTTCTCTCCCCCTTCCCTTTCTCTCCCTCCCTCTCTCTCCCTCCCTCTCTCCTCCCTCTCTCTCTCTCCCTCTCTCTTTCTCCCTCTCTTTCCCTCTCTATATACCTCCCTCTCCCTCCTTCTCACTTCCTCTCCCTCCCTCCCTTCCTCTCTCCCTCCCTCCCTCCATCTCTCCCTCTCTCTCTCCCTCCCTTTCTCCTTCTCCCTCCCTCCCTCCCTCATTGACCCTCCCTCCCTTCTCTCCCTCCCATCTCCATTCTAAAGGCTGTCAGGTCTTCTGACCCATTCCCGGCGGGAATTAGTGTAATTTTCTCCATGGCTGTGCTAGTGTTAAAGACAAGGTTGTTGTCATAATGTGGTTGAATCCCTAAAAGGTTGTCTATCTGTCCTTGCTTTGGTGTGGCCTTCAGTGGCATTGAGCTCTATAATAGCAGTTAATTTTATCCATCACAAAGTGCAAAAGAAATGTTTTGACACTAAAAACATTCGCTTTCACCCCCCCCACCGACAGGCCAGAAAAAATCATTGCCCCAGCAGCCCCACCAACATTTTAGATATAAAAACGCCACTGGTGATCCTACTACCGCTCTGCCCTCCTGTGCCTTTCCTGGACGATTACCACTCTAATCCACATTTAATGGAGTCAGCACACTCTCCTTACTCATCTCGACGTGTGGGCCTGAGGACGTGCTGAACTTCTAGATGTGTTGTGACTGAGGGGGAAGCGCTTCTCTGTGTGACAAGTCAAAACTGACGCTTTTTTGCCATTTGACGCGAGACAATCAATTGCCCCGGGGCTCCTTGTTCAATCACGCTTACAGAAAAGCTATTATCTTGCATGTGTTCAGTCCAAACGCCTTGTCTCTACTTACAAGACAACTAAAAGAAGAGATTTGATGGTGCTGTTGTCACCGAGCAGAGGAATGACTCGAGCAGCATGAGAGGAAGATTTGTGGTGTGTCTGTGGTTGATGATGGCGTCAAGCTGCAGATATAATGCAGAGCAGCTCCTGCCAGCGCGCACGTTCACGCTTCCTCTGCCTTTTGATCCATGTAACTCAAGGAGGGGAATATTTGGAGCTCATCATTGGAATGCATGATGGCAGTGTGTGTGTGTGTGTGTGTGTGTGTGTGTGTGTGTGTGTGTGTGTGTGTGTGTGTGTGTGTGTGTGTGTGTGTGTGTGTGTGCGTGTGCGTGTGCGTGTGCGTGTGCGCGTGTGCGTGCGTGCGTGCGTGCGTGCGTGCGTGCGTGTGTGTGTGTGCGTGCGTTGTGTGTGAAGCAACCCATGTCCCCTCTCCTCTCATGTTCACCTGGTTCGGCGCAGTGGTTGAAATCAAAGCAGAGGAACACAGAGGTGTGCACTCATTCATCTCAACGCCTTTAGATGATGGGTGGCATTCTTCATTGCTCCCACCCCCCGATGCGATCACAGCACTGTGTGTGTGTGTGTGTGTGTGTGTGTGTGTGTGTGTGTGTGTGTGTGTGTGTGTGTGTGTGTGTGTGTGTGTGTGTGTGTGTGTGTGTGTGTGTGTGTGTGTGTGTGTGTGTGTGTGTGTGTGTGTGTGTGTGTGTGTGTGTGTGTGTGTGTGTGTGTGTGTGTGTGTGTGCCTCGCTTTCACCCAAGGCCTCCTGCGCCACATGACACGTCTGGCAGTGAGATGGTACCAGCAGCCCCACTCCCTGCAACCCATTAGCTACTGTTGCACTGCGGAGCGCAGGACAGAACACAACACGGCGCTGCCGCTCTTTGAGAGCTTTGTTCTTGTTGCCACTAACGTACGCCGAGGCAGATGCGGTGGGTGGTTAGTTTCGATGGTATTCCTTGTGATGTCATGTCTCGTTAGTGTGTGGGCTGAGAGATAGATCAGAGGAGGATTACATTAGATACTGTACGTGTTACACTGTACATCTGTGAGGACTTCTAGAGCGGCTCACATGACACACAATATTGTTTTATTTCAGAGGCCACTTCTATTCACAGTAGCAAATTATTATTAGGTTTTTCTAGCAGATCTGTATTAACTCAGTAGGCTGGGGGGGGGGGGGGGTGTTTTCTCACGTTGCGTACTGTAAACATGAGTAATAGTCGTGCCAAAGCCAATCCATTCTGCCCGTGCTTACAGTAAGCATATGAAGCTCATGGCTTCCTCACTACTCATGCAGTTGGCCAAGTAAACCTGCCTCTGGGTACAGCATGTGTCCGTGCAGTTGTTGTACAGAGATGTATGCTACTGCTGTATTGACTGTAATGAATTGTGTCTTTAGAGACCCTTTCAAAAAATTACTCTCTTTAAAGGAACATGATAATTTATTTTATTTATTAGCCACAGGTCAATTACTTAAAGGGTTGTACATTCATACATTTTGACATTCATTATTGACATTTTTACATTGGACCTTTTGATGTAATTCAGCAACTTCAGAGATGGTGAGAGATCATGCAGTTAATACTGCAATTTCACGAAATGATCAGTGTAACTCCTCCCAAGCACAGCAGACACAAGTGGTTTCTTTCTATGGGTTTATTGAAAGCTTGGTCCTCCAATCCACTGTGAAAACTTAAAACAGAAAACATAAGTTGCGTTAGGTCAACACAAACAATAATATACACAGTATGAAAAACAACACGTCAGCAAAGCAAAATACAAACAAACATTAAATACCTCGTTGGCTGCATGCTACATAAAAGGGGTTTTCATTCTTCTGTTCTTGTCAACAGTCTTGGTAGAACCTGTACAACTCCGACCATCCCTGCTGCTTGCTCGCAGGTGCCGTAATCAGTCCCCAAAAGTAAAACGCGAGAGCAGCCTAACGGGACACCATATATAACCAGACATCAAAATGAATATACTATAAATGGTAGCGAATTAAATAATAAAGAAAATAAGAAATGCAACATAAATACATTCTCAAATATTACACTCAAATAACAAATAACATATAAATTATGAAACCATATAATGGCCACAGCTACAATCAGCGATGCACTGATACGATACTGGTATTGGATATCGGTCCGATATTAGACTAAAATATGGTATTTGTATCTGAGAACCATGGATAACATGCCAGGAATCAAAGCAAAGTGACTTGATTTGCTGCATTTTGACACATAAGCATGTTAGATCTCTGTAATGGATAAATATTTATGATATCTCAATAATTTCTGTCCAGTGACTCCATATTTGTTACGGTCCACCTGACCGTATGAGTCTGTCTATAATGCTGTGTGTTTTCTGGGCCCTATTCCCCGTACCTGGTTCAACTAAGTCGATCAAGAGGGCCATTATCCAGCTTCAGTTAACCCGATGTTTGAAGCCGGGATTTTCATGTTCCTCGAAGGTGGATTCTGTCTCGTTAACTAGAACCAGACTTGAGACCCAGGATAAGTGCGCGGCCGCTTCAGTTGAAAAGCCATCACGTATCGATCAGAGATCCTGATCTTTTAACGGCATTGATTGATTAATTGATTTAAAACTTTATTAACAGATTGCATTACGGCTCAATCGCCTCGCCGACAAGTTAAATGCGTTATCTATAGGCTAATTTTAAGTCCCTCATTACCCCAATCAATCAGATTATATTTCTTTAAACTTGCCTGCTGGCAGTAGGTTTATGGAATGGATAATCAAATGAGATCTTGCTAGCGAAAATAATTAGTTAAACTGTTATACGGAATAAGGACACGGCTCTCTTACCCATTGATTGATGTATGGTGGATCTTTTACTTATCTACACTGTGGTGTAACGGTGTCTGCTTTTGACTTTCACACAGGCGGCCCGGGTTCGAATCCCACTTCTCCTAGTCTTTTCCTTCTTTTTGCAATGTAGGAATAATTCAATTTGGTGCACGTTGAGAGCTATATAAAGAATGACATCATCAATGCATGTAGATTTATAATATTTTAACTTAAAACTAGGCTACTTCTGCGTATAATCATTAATATTATATTCCAAAAAATTATATTGGAAACATGGGGTTTCGAACACCGGTCGCCGGGTTGGCAGGATTGTGCACTACCGCTGCACCACTGTGCCAGATGGGATAAATTCATTGTTTATACATTAATGAACGAGAGACCCGTGTTTAGAATATTCTTTATTTTGAATGAAGTTTTATCTCTTTATTCTCATTCATTAATGTGACGTCAACGGCTCATTCAATTTCTCAAATCCGTCAAACAGCGCATCTCATCAGACATTTTAATCCCAGTTACAATATCACACAAAATCCACAATCCACGCATAGACACTTCAATTTTATGCTTGAATGAAACAAAATTCAGGCGCTCCTCTCCTTCCTCGCTCCTCATCCACAGCGGAGAATATGAAAGGAATCAGAGCCAAACGAGCGATAGGTTTCAATCATTAAGGATATCCCCGCGGGATTCACATTTGCAATGCTGCGCGTTGTTAAAATAACCACATAATGTGTACATCGCACCGAGCGAGCGCCACGGTATAATACAACGTGCATTATTTAGGACAAAGTGAATTTAGTATCAGCATTTTGGGTCTATTTTACATTTCAAAAGCCCCCTCTGGAAGAATGGAGCACAAAAACGTAATTCAGAATGGTATAATGCAGATCGTAGACTGTGGGAATAATTTCAGGAAACGGGCTGTCACTTCTTTGCGGGGGCGTGGCTATGGTTCATCCGGCTAACTTGAACTTAAACCCTGCTCTCGACCAGGCTCAAACTTTTTGATCTGTTGTCATGGTGATTTAGACAATCCAGCTTCGGGGAATGGGAAAGTCCGGCTTAAGTCAGACTTCACCGAAAGTTATCCGGCTAACTCAGTTATCCAGGTACGGGGAACGGGGCCCTGTACTCCTTGTTGGTCCATTGTTTCTGTTTGGTGTCCATGTTTGCTGTTGCTGTCTAATGTTCCTGGCTGTTGCTTCTTGTTCCTGTTCTCTGTTTTTGTACCTTGTCTCCCTTGAGCCTCCACCCTTTTGTCAGTAAGTGTTAGTGTTTTTGTTGTTATCTACCATCTTTGTTTTCGTGTACAGTTCGTCCAGTTTTGTTAGTGTTTTATTTCTAGTTAGATTGTGTTTGTTTTCCCTACCAGCTTTGCTGTGGTTTTTAGTTCATCGTTTTATGTTTTGCCCTTTGCCAGCCATTGCTGTGCTCCCTTGTTTTGTTACTGAAAGTAAAGCTCTATTTTTTAATACTTCACCCCTGGCTCCACGCCTCATTGTGCCTATTGCTTTTCTCCTCATCCTGTTCTGCGTTTGGGTCCTCCGCCAACACGAATCCTTAACAGTATGGACCGACCACAATTGGACCCAGCGAACAGGACGAGGGAGGCCTTGGACAGCCTTTACTGCTAGCCCTGCTGTAAGCGTAGCTCCCCTGCTAGCTTGGCCTCCAGGGCTAGCCTCTACTACTAGCCCCAGTGCTAGTTTTAGCTCTTACTTCTAGCACGGCCTCCACGGCTGCCACAGCCTCTACTACTAGCCCCCATTGCTAGTTTGGCTCTCACAGCTAGCTCGGCCTCCATGGCTAGCTCGGCCTCCATGGCTAGCACAGCCTGTACTACTAGCCCCAGTGCTAGTTTTAGCTCTTACTGCTAGCATGGCCTCCACGGCTAGCCTGTTCCCCTCTGCTAAGACTTTTGTGTTTTTCCTCTGCTAGGACTGCCCCTTTGGCTAGCAGGGTTGTTTTCCCTGGAGCCGCCCTGTCGGCTAAGACTTTTTGAGTTTTTCTCTGCTAGCTTGCTCCCACAGCTAGTTCCATGTTCCTTATGGCTAGGAGAGCTGTCTGTGTGGGCTCCTTAGCCCCTACTGCTAGCCTACCCCCTACATCTAGGACTACCCCTTCAGCTAGCTCGTTCCCAATGGCCCCTATTAGTATGGTCTCGGTTCCTTGGACTGCCCCTTCAGCCAGTATAGCCTATCCTGCTTGGACTGCCCCTTCAGCTTTCAGGATGGGTACTATCTGAGTCGCTCCGTCAGCTAGCAGGGTTCCCACTGCTAGCACAGCCTTGGGTGCCAGCCCAGCTACTGCTCCTGGAGCAGCAGAGAGGTTCCCCTGGAGTCCAGGCGTATCCATGGGAGGGAAGTCGTGGAGCCCCCAG
Source organism: Notolepis coatsorum (assembly GCF_963971535.1). NCBI lineage: Eukaryota > Metazoa > Chordata > Actinopteri > Aulopiformes > Paralepididae > Notolepis > Notolepis coatsorum. The sequence goes on along the minus strand of NC_140183.1, from coordinate 44,719,469 downwards.
GGGGAGACAGGGTCCTGGAGGCCACAGCCCCAGGGGGAGACGGGATTCCCGTCGCCACAAGTCATTTTTGCCGCCCCTGGCCGGTGTCTCCTACTCCTGGTCCCGCTCCTACCCCAGAGGATGTCCCTGGCCCTGCTTCTACGCCTGGGTCCGGTTCTACGCCTGGCCCAACCTCTACTCCTGGTCCCGCTCCTACCCCTCAGGAGGTCCCTGGGCCTGCTTCTATGCCTGGCCCTGCTCCTACGTCTGGTCCTGTTCCTACGTCTGGTCCCGACTCTAGGCCGGATTCCTCTCCGAGATCTACGCTGAGGTCTACACCGGCCTCTACACCATGGTCTACGCCTGGAGAGACCCCCGTCCGGGGTCCTACGCCGGGTTCTGCTACCGGGGAGACCCCAGCCCCAGGTCCTACTCCGGGGCTGTCGCCTCCACCCCCCTGCTCCAGCCCCCCTCGTCGGCCCTCTGTCCCCATTTCCAGTCCCCCTGATCTTGTGTCCCGTTCTCCCTGCTCCAGTTCCCCTCGCTCCTCTCCTCGGTTTGGGTCCTCAGCCAACACTAATCCTTAACAATATTGATGGTCTATTTTGTTCTATAGAAGCAATGGATCAGATCAATACTTGGTATTGGGCTGATACTGAATGTTTAAAATTTGAAAACAGTATTGGCAGTGAGAAAGTGGTAGCGGTGTGTCCCTAAAAAATATGATTGAATCCTAAAATCAGAGCGCTATACATGCACATGTTTTCAGATGAGTTATGTTTTATTTAAAGACTATGGGTGTGTATTGTGTACATTCATTCATCATAGTTATTGTATACCTTGATGGGACAATCAGACTCCCAACTATTTTAACATCTGTAAATTAACTAAGGCTGTCAAAGTTAACACGGTATTAACGCGTTAACGCCTGATTCTATTAACGCCACTATTTTTTTTAACTCACGATTAACTTTTAAGAAGAAGAAAATCGTTGATACTATGTTTGTTTCTGAAGTGTGTGTGTGTGTGTGTGTGTGTGTGTGTGTGTGTGTGTGTGTGTGTGTGTGTGTGTGTGTGTGTGTGTGTGTGTGTGTGTGTGTGTGTGTGTGTGTGTGTGTGTGTGTGTGTGTGTGTGTGTGTGTGTGTGTGTGTGTGTGTGAGAGATAGAGAGAGAGAGGGGGGGGTGAGAGAGATGAGGAAGGGGCAAGAGAGAAAGAGAGCTGGGAGAGTGTGTGTGTGAGAGAGAGGGGGTGGTGTGATTACTCAGCCCTTGTGTGGGTGAATGTAACAAGTTCCTAACGTTTTCTTTCCCCTATTATTTCATGCACACTTTATTCATTGTTTTAAATTATTATTTTCTTTTAAGTTATTTTGTGCATCACTCTGTTTTGAATTTGATGCAAATTTGCAATGCATGAGGGTCATCCTTTTGTGTTAAATGGCTGCATAAAGCAAGCATTTGTTGACTCTCATGTTGATAAGAGTATTAAAACTTGGAATTTGAAAAAGATCCGCTTAAGGTAGATATTTCTTTTGAATTTTTTTCATGAGATTAATTTGCGATTAATCGCAAATTAACTATGGACAATCATGTGATTAATCAGATTAAATATTTTAATCGATTGACAGCACTAAAATTAACATACATGTTTCTCAAGCAACTATTGCAGTTATGGCTTTGACATCCCACATAATATTTCTGGTTATGTCCTGATACAGTACCTTGACTAATTGAAATATACTTGGGGTTACTTGGGGGGAAAAAGTTATAAAGAATTATCACTGTAGTATGAAATCCAACACCCTTCAACAAAATCTAATTGGAGACCTTAACACCAAAGAGAGGAGAGAGCCGTCAAGATCCAAGTCCGTCCCGTGACCGCCATCAATGTCTTAGCAACCATCTCCCAGGGGCTTCTATAATCTCCCCATCTGGCCAATTAACAGAGGAGGGGTGACAGGGGGGGGGGGGGGGGGGGGGTTAACACACTGGATGTAAAGGCGCAAAATTGGGATCACAACTCCATCGCCTGCACTCTACACTCTACTCTTTCTCACTCCTTATGTTACGAGGGGGTAAGGTGGTGAGGGTGGAGGTAGACCCAGTGCAGCAGGCAGAGAGTGAGAAGAGATATGAGGCAGGAGACGAAGGTCACGATTAAAGAACTTTACTTAGCAACGTGACAAAAGTACATAAGCACAAACAAAAAGGGCGCAGCCGAGCTGGCACTGAGAGAAAACAAAACCTAACCAGAAACCGGACTGAACACTCTAAACAAAAGAGCAATAAAACAGAACACTAATATACACTTACTTAGACAGAACACAACTACAGGGCAAGGACGACGTTGACAAAGACACCACAGGAACAGGTTTAACGGAGGAATGACGCCACAACCATCCCAACAAACCACAGGCAATAAATACTGACACTAATTAATAATGGACGACAGCTGGGGGAAGAAAGGCATTAGAACTAATACAATAATCAAACACAACAGGAACAAGGACTAGGCTATACAACACACATAATCAGAGATACAAACACAGAGAACAACCTAAACAGATAACAATTGTAACATCAACAATAAATGCAACGACAGCATACTGTTCAGGAGAATTATCACCACAGCGTGCATCATCTGTAGGTGACCGCTAGATGGCGCCATGATACCACTGTTCACATCATTCATACTGTCTGTTCCTTGTCTGGGTCAGCGAGGCCCATTGTTCACACTGTCCACTCTTTGTCTGGGGTATTGACTCTCCCAGACTTGGGCTGGTCTGGGAGTGTAACACCTTAATATATTTCCCATCCCTGCTCATTCGCCCTTGTGATTCGATTACGTGCAACACCGCCTTGTCAATCCAACGTAGCACGGAAAGGATACCAGCTCGCATTCTGCCACCTGCCAAGCACTGAGGTGGCTTCGGTCTCAGAGAAATACGGAAATATCCTGCTAGCGAGGTTACAGGGAACGCATTTATGTCTGCAGAATACCTGCTAGCGAGGTTACAGGGAACGCCTTTGTGTCTGCAGAATACCTGCTAGCGAAGTTACAGGGAACGCCTTTATGTCTGCAGAATACCTGCTAGCGAGGTTATAGGGAAAGCCAGGGAATGTGTGTATGTTCTCAGTAGGGATACAGGATCCCTCTTCATCTGCCATTAATCATTAGGAAAAAGTGTTGGATGAAGTTCGCCGCGAAGGCCTTCATCTCTTAGAACAATTTGACAGTAGTTCAGCAGTTCCGCGGAAGTCAGGCTATATTGTCAGCGCACTCAACCTTATGGTTATTTTATCTCTAGATTCACCATCAAAGATGGCTTAGTGAGAGTATTGCTCTCCTTCCCCGGCATATAGAGCCATGAATTATTCAGAGGTTTTTGTTTCTGAGTTACAGAGTTGACATGGAGCTGATTACCTCATCCTCCCCTGCGTTTTCTTTCTTTTCTCTCTTCCTCTCCTCTCTCGATGGGATCCTCTACTATATAGTATGCATACAACACATGTGCAGTAGACGTGCCAGGAATGTATTTCTGCTCTTAATCAGCAGGGCTGACTAATACTAAGGAGGATGCTTGAAGGCCTGCTGGTGTTGACACCCTCACACCTCTACATGCATTCGCCAAATGCCACAAATTAGAGGATGCGAGAGCCGAGGCTCCTGTGGGAAAGGCAGCTGTCTTTTGAGCTATTCCTGGTATCGGGAGGCATCACGCATCCAGGAGAAGTCAGGAGGCCTGACAAGTTTTACAGTGAGCAATCAGTTAGCAGTAACATCACTTTCCATTTCCATTTTTTTTCCGATGACAAAGAAAAACACAAGAGATGTATTGTATGCAATGTATTATTCTAAAGGTTATCCGAGCCAGAGAAGTGTCTATGCCTTCAAAATGGTCTCAGATGGATCGGCCAACCACTGCATCAAACAGAACTGATTCTCGCTCACCATTAATGAGTAACCCATGACTGCCACAGCCACCAGGAATACAGACGACCAGTCAGGAAAAAGCTCAAATGTAGGCCTGTTTGCCCTTTCTCTTCACGCTCTCCCTGCCCACATATTGTGCAATTATTTCCAACATCCTAACAAGACCTCCCAGTGGACCAACAGTCAGTGTCGCTGCCAATTTGGGAGCTGAGATCTGTCGAAAACATCTCATTACTCTGCTGAGAGGAGGCAGCGAAAGAAAAAGACAAACTGTCCTCTGGACCTTGAGGAATTGCTCACAAACTTGTCCCTTCTGAAAAGTTATTCTAAGTGCATAACGCAAGGGCACAGAGGCTACCACCACCAGACCCTTGTCTTTGAAAGGTTGCAGAATGAATACATTCTAAATGTAGAGTTTAGAATAACTTTACAGGGAACGCCTTTATGTCTGCAGAATATCTTCTAGCGATGCCTAGGCTAACCGGCCATGTCTGCTTCCATTCATTGTGCTAAGCTAGGGTAACATGCAGCTTTCTACTGAACGCAGGAGAGGAAACTGGTATCTATCTTCTTGTCTCTCTCTCTGTTGGCGTGTTCCTTTAATTGTTCTGCAGAAAGGACAAGTGCAAAAGCAAAAACACTGGCACAGTGCTCTTCCTGCATGCAAAGTACTCTTCTGGCATGTTGTCTGAGTTATATACTTCAGGCCTACAGTACCTGTCTCCGTTGATAGGGGAGTGACTCATCTCATGCCTCATCTGATTGACATTAAAAAGATTACAGATTACTATGTAGGACATATTTGACTGTGCTATGTGGTATGGGTCATTTATTCCCTGATTGTGGAGGTATGGTACCATGATTTCACCTTCTTATTTGCTGTTTTCATCATGTGCTACTACAGTTGACTGTGTCAATGAATTGAAAGCAAACATAAAAATAATTGACAGAAGGCGGTGGGTCGGTGTGGTGGTACTGTACCATCGCAGTCTGTCTGCTTTGGCCTGCTGTGTGTGTGCGTGTGTGCGTGTGTGTGTGTGCCTGCATATCGGTAAGTGTGTGTGTGCGCATGCCCATGTGCCTGCATATGGTTAATTGTGTGTGTGTGTGTGCGCACGCACATATGCATGTATACTGGTTTGTGTGTGTGGGCTTGGCAGTGATTGTCATGTTCTCTGTCCAGCACCTCCTGCCTCCTACTGCTGCTAGAGAGAGGGCTCCCCGTAGGCTCCAGGTTTAGTGGCCAGTGGCCGAGAAGTGCTTTCTATGCTGCAGTGTCCAAAACAAAGCATCCCTGCTGGGCTTTGGAATTGTCTGCATGACATGTAGCTGCTCTCTGTCGGCGTTAGATCATCTGTACATTAATGAAGTGAAGAAGAGGCTCTTATCTGACTCCTCACTTCATGAATTGTAATAAGTCACCAACTATTACCTTTTCATTTTCATTTTCTCATTTTCATTTTAATTTATTCATACATGGAATTGTTACAGTCCAACAGTACATAGTTCACTTAATATGCTCCACTTAATTCCATTGCTGAAAGGAACAGGAAGAAGAACATTCTTATTGTACCTGCCCATACACACATACAGTACACTGATAGACTAAGTGCAATGTTTACCAAACCAAACAAAATGTACATACTTGTTTTGCAGAACCTTGTTATTATCCTCGTTAATTTCTTCATTTCTAAGACATTAACCTCCTTATTATCCCGAACCAGTGTGGACATCAATGTCAAGTCATCATGTAGGTGATCCCCCGGGAGCGGGAGTCGAACCCGGGACGGCTCGATCGTTGCTCGCATGTGCCTGGTCGTCGTAGGGAGGGTTGAAGAATCTATCGCATGTCCCCTCCGATACATGCAGAGTCAGCCAGCCACTTCTTTTCAGCTGCCAGCGCGGACTCTCATTGGCGAGGTGTAACGTGTGGGAGGCTCACATTACCCTCAACATCTCCTGTCCTTGCTGTGCAGGCGCCCTGACCAACCTGTAGGAGTCGCTGTTTACAACGACCAGAATACCACCCATCGACTCCCCTCCCGCTGACTTGAGTCACCTTGAGCCAATTGAGTCAGTATGACGGCCGGCCCAAGCCGGAGGCAACGCTGACAGCCGGATTCGATACCGGTGTCTCGCTCGTTGGTGACGAGCGCTTAGACCGCTGCGCCACCCAGCCGCCATGGAGACAATAGTTTGAAAGGAAATATGCATTCTCCAACAGGAAAAAAAACTTTTAGTTCTACATACCTGCGTTCTACATACCTTAGTTCTACTGCGCTATAAGAAGCTCAACTTCTTTCATGCAACAACAGTTGAGTCTGTCCTTTTGTATGGCAGTGAATGCTGGACCTTGAAGCCCACCCTGCAGAAGTCCTTGGATGGGTGCTACACCAGAATGATGCGTGTGGTGCTCAACATCAACAGGGATGAGCATGTCACTAATGCAAACTTGTATGGGGGGGTGCTAAAGGTGAGCGATAAAGTGGCAGTCAGGAGAATGAGCCTGGCAGGTCACTGCCAGAGACACCATGAGATGCCAACCAGCAAACTTGTGCTGTGGGAACCAACACACGGGCATCGATCACGAGGATGTCCCACATTAACCTACGTGGACGTACTCAGGAGAGATGCGGGAACAGAAAGCACCGGCGAGCTAGCCAGATGCATGGAGGATCGGGATGACTGGAAGCACCGATGGAGGGCCCGTCCGAGGACGACCTAGATAGATAGATTCCCGTTTCAAAATAATCCAGTTCCGTTTCCTGGAACGCGAGATATGACGTGTTTTGTGCGCATTTATGATGGGGTACAGTCAAATAGACGTTACCTTTGTCAGCAGGTCCACCAAAACCCTGTCCACTCTTGCTCTGAAGTGTCTTGGGTCAGAACAGGAACAATAAATAATGTTAGTTGGCCCTGACAGCGCCGTTAGCGTTACATCCAAACAGCCTGTTTGAAAATACTAGAATCCAACATAGTCTGGTGAAAACGCACCATATCATCCATAAGTGTGATTGTTTTGTCCTCTTCATAATAATCTCCAATAGTTGCCGGTGCCAGTTGCCTCTGGAGTGCTCTCCCAGCGGCGACTGCCGCGGAGCGTTGAACAGAATACGTTACCTCCTCGGCTGGTTTGACTATAGTATTTTTATGATCTACCAGAAGTGCTGAGTCCAATGTAGTCTGGTGAAAATGCACCTTATCATCCATAAGTGTGATCGTTTTGTCCACTTCATAATAATATCCAATAGTTCGCGATCGCCATTGAAGGTACTTCTCTATCCACTCCTGCTGCCTCTGGAGTGCTCTCAACTCCAGCGGCGACTAATCCTGATCCTGAGTGAGTAACCCCCCCCCCACAGTAAACTAGCCCAGTTCAAAAGGTAGGCGATACTGCCACCTATCGAGATTCGGTCGTCATTTAAATTCCAATTCACTCAGAGCTACCAGGATCACACAAGAAGATCTGGCTGACTGTTTAGTATAATAATAATAATAATAATAATAATAATAAAAAAATAAAAAAATAAAAAACAGTATTTATGTTTTTGGCGGCCAAGGCATGGCTGGGGAAAACTAGTATACTCGTTTTTGGCACCCAATGAGTTAAGTGTGACAAGGACACAAAGTGTCAGATGTGAAGCATCCATCATGATCAAGGGCCTACAGTACTTGAAAGTCTTGATGATTACCTTGGCTGCATATAGCATTTTAGATGTGCGATACTGTATGTTCAGCCTAAAGATTTAACACAACATTGGGCAGGAGCCCCGGGAGCGTTGGACGTGTTTTAATGTAAATCACACACATATTGAACGTTATACTGTAAATACTAAATAAACACAACACTGCATCACTAGAGAATCATAAATTATACCAACCATCCGAGTAATGGACTCCTCTCTCCACTGAGGTCAGACAAATGCTACTGCGACCTTGAAGCCAAACTAACTCAGTGTAATTAATAAGTAAACATTACTTATCCTTGCTCTGTGACCTGATTTGAATCTGTAATGACATTTGGTAGCCCATTTTAAAAGTAGGATTTTCTCTGAATGTGTCATTGTCAGATGATTTGTGATGTAACCATCGACACAGGGTTCTACAGTCCCAGTGAACTGCTTTATATTGCTATCATTTCATTATATTCCATCCATGCTGCTCTCTGTGTAAACTTAGCTAGTTTTTCTTTTGCACAGAACTGAGGACAAGAACTCCCACAACGGTCCAATTGAAAGCGTTAAGCCAATCACACGCACTACTCCTTGTAACAGTGCCAGTCATGTTTGTTTACTTTATTTCTCTGGTAGGAAAACTACACATGCAACCCCCCCAATGCCCCTAGTTCTGGGGTTAAATTCGTTAGAAAGGGGGCTAATCATAGATATATATAAAGACTTTATATATATCTATGGGGCTAACAACCTCCCCCTAGTCAGTGCTGCGTCTATATTTTCCGTAGCCGCATTTCTGCAGGACGCTCTCTGATTGGCTGACGCCAGTTTCTACACTGGTTAAGCTCTTTCGAAGTAGATTAAGGTTAGAGTTTGTCTTAGAGCATGGCGATAGAACGCCAGGTAGTTTGCAGGCTGTTCGACGCGGAAATGGGCAAAGACACAGCTCGTCACGCGATTGGGCAAACATGTCAGTGGCCAATCAGAGAGCGTCAATCAGTGGCCAATCAGAGAGTGCCCTGCAGAAATGCGGCTACGGAAAGTATAGACGCGTCAGTGCTACAGGAAAGTTTGGTAGAAAAGATGGCTGCTATCCTGGAGACCGCCTAGTGAATGAGAACAGCCTGCCCCTAGTGGAGCAGGACAATCCCTACACAATTACAACAGTACAGGACACAAAATTATTTAACTCTCTCTCTTTCATTCTTTAGTTTTGTTTAAAGAAAATTGGGTACCATTACAATAAGACAACACACCTGATTTCGCAGTGATATGAATATAAAAATCCTCTATTTTCATTTAGTGTTATTTTTTTGACAATGCACTGTTCTATATGTCCTGCAAGCTAATTTTAAAACCCCTTTTAAGAGGTAGAGCTGCAGCATCTCTCAGTCTAATGTTACCCTCCTATTGAATTGTGATGTAGAGAGTGATGGTTTGTGGAGGGCGGTAATCTAATCCCTGGTGCTTGGCACTCCTGAGGGTGGGAGATCTTGCCATGTGATTGGCAAATTTATCTTGATAAAGTGACAGGTACATCATCAAATCGCTGCCCTCCACCCCCACCCCCTGAGCAACAGTGTCACCGGCACACAAACACATGCACAAACACACCCCACCTCGCTCATGCACGGACACGCACACACAGTGGCACGCGCGCAAAGACACAATGTACTCTTTCACTCACCGACACGCTCAAAAGCACTTGCTGCGTTAACAGATTGTATGCACTTACCCTCCCTTCCATGCCAATATTCACTTTAGCCCACATAAATTCTTGTATAGATTGTCAGTCATATAACTTGTTCTCTGTTTCCACAGCTAGAAAACCCATGCAGTATGAGCCTAATCCCTAAAACATGAAAGAGTATCTGCCCACTCTCTGCACATTGCTGAATGTTTCCCATCAATTAAAGGGGCTTAGGCCTGTAACGAAAAACAAGTGATATGGAAATGTTGGCTGGCAGAAAACATCATAAACATACAGTATAGGAAGACTGCTGCTGCTGCTGCTGCTTTAAAACATGCCTACGGTATCCACAAGAGGGTTGTTGACAGAGTCACCTGGGGAGCAACAATAATCGGTTCATGACGACAAGGTCCTTCTTTAGCCTTTAATCGGCGTGGCTTATTTCACATTGCATATGCACCATGAGACCTTCTCTCTCTGTGAGAGGTAGATGAGGAAGAGATCGAGGGGGAGGGAACAATCCCTTTTATACCCTCTTACCTAACGTCAGCTACAATAGCTACGTCTCCTTGTGCCTATAGCGCCCTCTTGTGGAACAGTTAAGCAGTTACATACTATCATATTAACACATAAACTCAACAAGGGTGAACTTAAAATAACCACATTTTCAAATTGTCCATATGTAGTTATAGGGCCTACATGGGCTTTCCTATGGGTTTCATGGGTCCTATGGACATAGGACATAGGGTATAGGACATAGGACATAAGGCATAGGACATACTGTATGACATAGGACATAGGACCTAGGGCACAGGTTGGCAATAGGCGGCCCGCAGGCCGAAATTGGCCTGCCAGCAATAATATCTGGCCCTTCAGAATATTAAAATTAAAATATTTTTTTTTTTTTTTTATATCAGACCAACTAGGCTAGGCTATATGTTAGCTATAATGTCCAAATAGAGAAACTACCACCACCTAAAGAATGCTTATTATACGTTGTTTTATCCATGTTGAGAGTGAATAACAGGTAGGCAGCGAGGTGCAATGTAGCTTGCTCAACATGAAAAAGGTCGGTGGACAGCGCCTGGAATCAGTTCAGTAAGTCATTCAAACTTTATCTTTACTTATATATGACTGTGACGGCACCACACATGTGAACAGTAACAATGCAATTAAACTGAAGTCAAATAAGAGCAAAAAAAGCTGAATCTGCTTCAAGAAGATGTGCTACATTAGGTATATAAGAAATTACAACAATTTATTAACTAAATAAAAAATACTATTAGGCTTTTAACCCTCTAAAGCCGGGCGCAACAGTAGACATGTTTTGTAAAACATTAAATATCTTTGGATTTGTTTGTGATAAAGACTTGCTTTATTGTATCGGAATCGATTGTCATCTAAAAATTTAGTGCATCTCTCAGAGAATGCGCGGATGTAAAGCATAGAATCTTGAAATATCTAAAAAAAAAAAAACTCAGCTCGGAACTAGGCAAAATCTGCATATGGCTCGCTGATAACAAACTATCATTACACATGGGCAAAACAGAGTCCATTCTCTTCGGTTCAAATAACAAACTCAGCAAGACCGACGGCTTCTCAGTTACAGTGGGTGACAATATTGTCACAAGGAAAGACGAAATTACCTACCTGGGTTCCATCCTAGAGGAAAATCTTTCCTGTGACAAAATGGCATCCAATGTAATAAAAAAAGTCAACCAACGAACTAGATTCTTGTACCGGATCTCCTCTCTGGTAAACAAGAATACCCTGAAGACTCTGGCAGGAGCACTCATTCAAGGGTACTATGACTATGCGTGCACCTCATGGTACCAAAGCACCTCAAAGGCGCTTAAAACAAAATTACAAACATCACAAAACAAACTGGTCAGACTACTACTTGACCTGAACCCCAGAACCCACCTCACCCCTGCCCACTTTGACAACCTAGGATGGCTTAGAGTAGACGACAGAGTACAGCAACTTGCAATGGGCCTGGTCTACAAGATACACTATACGACCGGGGTGCCCATGTACATGTCAAAATACTTCCCAAAGGTCAGTGAATACCACAACCACTACACCAGAGGAAGCTCAACAAATCATGTTAAACCCAGATTCGGCTCAAACAAGGGACTAAACACGTTTCGCAATTATGCCACAACAATGTGGAACGCCCTACCCAAAGCTGTAAAGGAATGTGAATCCCTGCCCACATTCAAAACCGCTCTTAAAGAGCACCTACGGGAGGCTGCAATTCGAAACTGGCCACCGTAAATGCCCAAAACCCCCACCACCTCCTAATAGACAGTCTCCTCCCCACCGCATGTATATATTCCCTCCCCGCCGTATGTATATTTCTCTCCCACCCACCCACCCCCTCCTAATGTACAGTCCCCTCCCCATCATATGTATATACTCTGTCAGGATCTAGGGGTAACAGTACTGTATATTTGAATACCGTTTATGTCACAAATGTATCAGTACTAAATACCTATATGTCCCTATGCCAGAAATGTCATGTATGTTGTGTATGTCATAAATGTCTATATGAATTGAAAATGGGGGACCCTGATGGAAACAAGACAAACGTCTTTCTCAGGTCTGCATCCCCTTAACAATTGTATGTATTGAGCCGTACTGTATTTTACCCATTCTGCAATCTGTTAAATAAAGTTTTCATTCATTCATTCATTCATTCATTCATTCATAGATTGGTTGTTTTCTCTGGACTGCATCTAAGCCGCTGTATCTATCCATTTATCATATATCTATGTCTGTCACTATAGCCAATGGAAATGCTATAAATGGTCACATGAACTGGGAGAACCAATGGAAAATTCCTATTGTTTCTCAATAGTCCAGTGCGCTCCACAGAAAGGGCTGTCAGATAGACACATTGGTTGTGCGTAATGTAAGATAGGCCGATAAGAGAGAGGCGCTTGTCTCTGGTTTTATAATAAAATGGCAAACAGACAAAGGTATAATGTTCAGTGCAAATGTGTATGTCGTTTACAGTTTATTAGGCCACCTATGCAGCTCGTTTATTTTGTCCATTATCTGCCTCTGCCACAAATGTATGTCTTAGTTATAAGGTGGTCTGTCACAGAGTTAAAATGTTTTCACTATCAATATATTAAATTAGCCATTGTTTTTGTTTCCGGCCCCCCATACAATGGCTTGGAAGAAATTTGGCCCTCGGCCAAACTTAATTGAAAACCCCTGACCTAGGGTATATTCCCCAAGGGGATCAATAAAGGAATATCTTATCTTATAACACACCAGTGCATGTGAGCGGATCGGAGCGCTCGAAAAGTCCGCTCTTCGCTCTAGACGTCTGGTTCCGCTCCCATCCGCTCATGTTGGCCCGCCCCCCCAAGTCGCTCACCGCTCACCTTCATTTACGAAACAAGCGCTCCCCGCGCCACATCGCTCCACAGATTTTTTATTTTTTTTTGGAGCATGATGTCAATTAGCTTGATTTGACCAAACTACAACAGTCTACACCAATGTTCCCTCTAATTTTTTTCGGTCTGAGCAAACACTCAAACCTCCTGAGCAGACATCAGCAACTACTGAGCAACATACGTCACCTGCCGATTAACCGGTTAGTTGATAAGCGGCGGTTTGTAAAAAATCTGAGAATCTTAATTTCCCTCAATGTCTAACATAAAAATATATACATTTTGCTGATACACAGAGAAATAATACAAAAAGGCATATTATATTCCTTAATCAAATATTTATTTGACCATTGATTGACGATACAGAGCAAAGTCCTTACTTTGGCGGCAGCGGTGTGAGTCGCGTCACTAACTTTTGTCTTTTTAGGACGCTGACTCGTCATTATTTTATTAAGTGAATTATAATGCGACTTCAAGGGTGACCATATTGTGATTTTTTTTTAAAGAGGACACTGCCTTCAGCCTCAAGATACTTAATGATGCTCAAAGTTTACTCAAAAATGCCTTATCATTATAATATATTTAAAGTATGCCTTCTCTGTATGGATATAAAATTATTGTTTATTTTATTTTATATAACAAAATAATATCTCTCTATAACCAAAGTTACTCAACATGCTGTATTATGCCTAAAGTAATCTATCTGACAAATCTCAAAAAAATTACTAAATCAACCTATGACAAAATAATATATATTTTCAAGTCTTACTGGACAATATAAACAAGAAAAATATGAAGTAATGTTCTAAATAATACCTCTTCTGTATTAGAAAATCCAGCTTAAAAAATATATCTTTGTATCTTTTCAATGTAATGTAAATTATAAAACAGTAACCTCACAAAGATACTAATTTAAAAGTGCACTATGCAGTTTCAGATTTGTTGCAATTAGTGTACTAAACTAATTTATTACACACATAAGTGTATTGTATAAAAAGTATCCATTGGAAAAACAAGTAGGTCCATATCTGCTGTTGTTCTCCAACATCCCTGCTCTGGTTCCCTGGTTCACTGTGTTTACCAGCCCATGACTTGTTCCCATAACACCTGTCAGAGAGGCTCCTCACAGACCAGCTCTCACCCAGAGGGCATGCATCACTCCGTGTGTGGGGCTGAAACTCTCTCTCTCTCTCTCTCTATCTCTCCCACCCACTCTCTGTCACGCTATCAGGCTGCCTTTAGGGTAGTCTGCTATAGGAGTGTCTCTTCAGATTTGAGTCAACAGCGTGCTGCTGACACACTGTCATCGTATTAATAGAAAATCGAGGGGCACAGTAAACTCTTGATTAGTCATCTTTTCTGTTTCAGTGCATCCACTAGAATGCAGGGTTTGTTTGTTTTTTAACCCTCATATTAACCCTTTCACTACAACACTACCAAAGGGTTAACCCTTTAACTGCGACAATACAGAAGGTTAACCCTTGCACTACCACACTACAGACGGTTAACCGCCTGTAGTGTGGTAGTGAAATGTTAACATTCTGTAGTGTGGTTGTGAAAGGGTTAACCCTTTGTCGTGTGGCAGTGAAAGGGTTAACCTTCTGTATTGTCGCAGTGAAACGGTCAATCCTTTGGTCTTGAACGTCATCGCTGTTGTATCCCAAATTGTGTTTTTCTTTCTATATCTTTAAGACAGTTCAACTTCTGTTTTGAGTGCAAATCAAGGAGATGTCTGCGACCGCCTTACCACCAGTTTGTCTGACCGAGCTTGGCTCTCTGAGAGTGTATCCCAGTTAGTGTGTCCATACTGCTGATTAGGGTGCGAGCGAACCGGCTGAATTAGTACCTCACTCCCAAAAAAGGAGAGGAATAAATCACCTCTTGTCTGGTCACTGTGATTATTATCAATAATTGACTGCGGGGGGGGGGGGCTAAGTGGCGCAGTGGGCAAGGCGCTCGCCACTAACGCAGGAGATGCTGGGTTCGAGCCCAGCTCTCTGCGTTGCTTCCGGCTTGGCTGGTCGTTCATACTAATACAATAGGCAGTATTAGGGGGTGGGAAAGCCGGTGGGTGGAGATCGGACGTTGTGGACAGCGACTCCTACAGGTCGGTTGGTGCGCCTGTACAGCAGAATCAGGAAGTATCGGGGCAGCGTGAGCCTCCCACGCATTACTCCTCGCCACTGAGAGATCGCGCTGTACAGGTGAAAAGATGCGACGGCTGCCTCCTTGTGTACCGGAGGGGACACGTGATGCAAGGCTTCATCCACATTTCAGCCGACCAGTGGGAGGCATGGTCTAGCAACGTTCGAGACAGGGGAGGGACGAATTGGATAATACGAAATTGGGATGGGAGAAAAAAATAGAAAAAAAGGGGGAGAAAAAGTAGATACAAAAAATTATAATTGACTGCGCACCACCCGGACGGCAAAACAGCTAATTTGTTAGAGTGGTTGGACCCTGCTGTGCAGAGTTAGTGTGGGCCAAGCAGTGGGAAGCTCCCATGCCTGGTCCATTAGCTACTTAAGGCCAGTAGTTGCACCTCCTCTGACCGCCTTCAAAGAAACTAGGGTAAAAGAGCACGGGGCAGCACAGCTAACGTGTGACGGATCCATAATGTTGTGAGTGCAGTCGTTCCTGTGAATCGGTTTCAGGAACAGGGACGCGGGTTACTCCTGTTTGTTTTATCTTTATTTATAGAAAGTGACAGTTTGGACAGGTGGGAATGACTCTTGTCTTGCTGTGTTGGACACTTTGACAGTTTGAAACTTGAGGGTAGAATGGGCGATTTGAGGAGTTTTACTGCGGTGTCGTAGCGATGAAGGTTCAATGTTTTCCGCGGGTCCTTAGGTTATATCTGTGGTGGTAGTCAGCTAGGATGGCCAATATACATAGTTAAAAGCGGACATGACCGGTTAGCCTTCGGGAGAGGTGTTAGTTGGACAATGCCTACACTGTAAGAAAAAAATCGGTAAAAAAACGGTAAAAGTCTGGCAGCTTGGCAACAGAGATTTAGTGTAAAATTTACATTGAAATACCCTAATTAAAATAAAGTGGAAAAGCAATAAATTTACAGATAGTTCTGTTTATTATTTGAGAACCAGAGAACAGAGAATCACTGTTAATTGACAGGTTAGGTTCAGCAGTGAAACACTGTTATTTTACAGGTTTTTTCCTACATTATTATGATCAAACACCTTCAATAAAGTGACAGAACTTAAAGTTCAGCAGTGAAACACTGTTATTTCACAAGTTTTCCCTACATTTACGTTGAAACTCCTTCAATTAAGTGACATAACTCAAAGTTCAGCAGTGAAACACTGTTATTTCACAGGTCATTCCTAAATTATTACGATCAAACTCCTTCAATAAAGTGACAGAACTTAAAGTTCAGCAGTGAAACACTGTTATTTCACAGGTTTTTCCTAAATTATTATGATCAAACTCCTTCAATAAAGTGACAGAACTTAAAGTTCAGCAGTGAAACACTGTTATTTTACATGTTTTCCCATAATTATTACAATGAAACTCCTTCAATTAAGTGACAGAACTCAAAGTTCAGCAGTGAAACACTGTTATTTTACATGTTTTCCCATAATTATTACAATCAAACTCCTTCAATTAAGTGACAGAACTCAAAGTTCAGCAGTGAAACACTGTTATTTTACATGTTTTCCCATAATTATTACAATCAAACTCTTTCAATTAAGTGACAGAACTCAAAGTTCAGCAGTGAAACACTGTTATTTCACAGGTTTTTCCTCAATTATTACGATCAAACTTCTTCAATAAAGTGACAGAACTTAAAGTTCAGCAGTGAAACACTGTTATTTTACAGGTTTTCCCATAATTATTACAATCAAACTCCTTCAATTAAGTGACAGAACTCAAAGTTCAGCAGTGAAAGACTGTTATTTCACAGGTTTTTCCTAAATTATTACGATCAAACTCCTTCAATAAAGTGACAGAACTTAAAGTTCAGCAGTGAAACACTGTTATTTCACAGGTTTTTCCTCAATTATTACAATCAAACTCCTTCAATAAAGTGACAGAACTTAAAGTTCAGCAGTGAAACACTGTTATTTTACAGGTTTTCCCATAATTATTACAATCAAACTCCTTCAATTAAGTGACAGAACTCAAAGTTCAGCAGTGAAAGACTGTTATTTCACAGGTTTTTCCTAAATTATTACTATCAAACTCCTTCAATAAAGTGACAGAACTTAAAGTTCAGCAGTGAAACACTGTTATTTCACAGGTTTTTCCTCAATTATTACAATCAAACTCCTTCAATAAAGTGACAGAACTTAAAGTTCAGCAGTGAAACACTGTTATTTTACAGGTTTTCCCATAATTATTACAATCAAACTCCTTCAATTAAGTGACAGAACTCAAAGTTCAGCAGAGAAACACTGTTATTTTACAGATTTTTCCTAAGTTGTTACAATCAAACTCCTTCAATAAAGTGGCACCACTAAAAGTTAATCAGACAGACACTTTTATTGTACAGATTGTTAGAAACAAAAAGCTTCAAGTGTTAACAAACGATCAGGATTGTAAAACTGCTTTATTTTGGAAGCAAGTGTGCTGTATAAAACAGATTCAAATGATTTAAAACTTTAGCTTGCAGTGTTTGTTCAAATGTAATGTTTAAATACAGTATGTAAAGTTAAAAACCTATAGAAGTATAATCTAAACACTATTTATGGATCAATATGCATGGCAGCTGCCACCATTGGTGTGTGAATGTGTGTGAATAGGTGAATGAGAGGCCATACGCGCTTTGGATAAAAGCGCTATTGCTATATATAAGTGCAGTCCATTGAACATAACATAATGGCCAAGTAGTAAAGCAACATATTGTGCTGTTGAACCGAGGGGGTTGTGGTCAGGTCTACAGTTTTTTAGCTTTACCATTTCAGTTTTATATTGTTTTCCACAATATTCTCCCGACCCCTGGGGGCTCCATAATATGTGTGAACATTATACTGTTTAATTCAGAATCCCAACTATACAGTGTATTACTAAGTCAAATCAAAACATACCACACCACAAAAGGTCAATGAATCGGTGGCACAAGTGAAGAGCAGAATCCTCCAGATTGGCAGTAATCAGCTGGATCCTTGGTGCATGGTGCATCTGGGAAAATGAAGAAAAAGGACACTATGATTCACTGGAAAGTCCTTGAAAAGTAGGATTTAATGGGTTACCATTCCTCAAACTTTATTCAATAGTCTGTAACGACATTTGCCACTATTACACATTTTGGAAATGTGAACAGAGTACCGTCAGCTTTGAGAGTGCTAGTTGCATGTTTGTTTAGCAATAAAAACATGCACCTAATGCACGTCCTTGTCAGATAAAATTGAATCACCAAAAGAAGGAAGACGTGGATTCACAACACCGGATACCAAGCCACCGGGGCTGTGAAACATTTTGAGCGAGTAGCCAATCTCGGTATTGATCGTCACGTGACACTTTTAGGGGCAAACATACCTTTTCCCATAGACATACATGGGTAAAGAAACGGCTGGGGAAATCACTCAGGCGTCGCACAAAGTCCAAAACTACTCTTAACCCTTGTGTCTGAAAACTAAAGCTTTACTCAATTGTCCTCTTCAAAAACGCAATACAAATATTATACTATGTTGAAGGTGATAGTGGTGTATTTTTTAGACCCTCTTGCTTTGCTGCTGGGAGGGGGGCTCCTTCATCTCCTCTCACTACCGCAGGTGAGACACCACTAGGTTGCTCGTGGTAAACAGGGCTTCTACCACTAGTGGGACGGAACCATGGACTAAACTCCTCTGATGCTGCTGCCACTTTCACTTTTGAGGTTAGCTCACAGGAAATTCAATTGTATAGCCTATATTAATATAAATTATATTAATAATGATTTGAAGATGTTTACACTTTTTTTTTACAACCCTACTGTTTGTTCTCCCAAGAATTAAATAAAGGTTTGATGATGATGACATGTGCTCGAAGAGAGATATAGATAGAGTGGGTGTGTTTGTACATGCAGGGAACAAAATTAACTTTTTGGCTTACCAGCCAAGGTGGCTGGTAGATTAAAAAAACTACCAGCCAGGCAGATTTTTTTACCAGCCAAAAATTTGAAATAGCTTTTTAGTTTATCGCCATGTATTATTATTATTACTATATACAGGGCTCTACGCTAACCTTTTTCCCATGGAGCACAAGTGCTCCTAAATAAAATTTAAATTTAGGAGCACAGTGAACATTTTTCAAGTAACAGAGTTTATTAACAAACTATTTATTACATGCATATTATACTGTGCGTGCGTGTGCATACTAACGGTCAACATCTGTGCAATAGCACATATCACCAAAATCAGACATTGGCCCATGCCTACTAGACACAAAGGATATTGGTTGTCAAGCTGCTTTTGTATGTTGTACTGTTGTCACAATACCAACATTTTGACTTACAGTAAGGTAATGGAATATATTATTAGATGACAGAACATGGAAAATCCTTTATACAATTATTTAATTCATTATCATTTAAACGCTAGAGAGAGAGAGAGCGACACACACACACATATAATCAGCCCTCTCTTCCCCCACTATGCCTCTGAGCATCCCCAGTGATTAGGGTTAGCAGTAGTTAGCGTTAGCAGGTTAGCTTAGTTGGAGTACTCAGTTAGCAGATACTATTACAGTAGTTAATGTTTTTAGCGCGACGTGGGTATAACTGGCGAGGATGCAAAGCATGTTAGACAATTGGAACTGCTGCAGACTCTAGATGAGTTGTTACAGAGCTGGTCCACGCTGCTCCGTCTCTATTATGAAATTACAATTGCGCAGTTGAGACGCCCACTATGCAAGACTATTACTCGCACACTGTGCTCCTAAATGATTTTCCCGGTTCGCACAAATCTATTTTTAGAGGCAAATGCGAGTGAAATGCTCGCACTGTATAGCCTTGATATAATACTCTAATATGCTCATATGGCTCCCAATTATTTTACACGCCAGAGTGGCCGAGTAGCCTCTGTAATTTACCAGCCAAAGAGGAAATCTACACGCCATTGGCGTTTGGTGGGTGCTTATTTTGTTCCCTGTGTACATGCAAGTTATACTCACATCAGCTTAAGGGAGATGCCATCCATGTCAATTCAGCATAGGATGATTCAATGGCCTTGTGGTCAGCAGGGTCCCCCCCTCTGGCTGCTGGCCTCTGGTAGAGGTGTAGATCACCAGTGGCATCCCTCTGAGAACACAATTAGACTTTAGACGGTGGCTTGCGAGCACGATGAGCCTCATTTTCTAATTTTGAGATTGCCCTATCTATCCGATCTCATTACAAAATACTTGCCTCCTAGATCACTAAATGCAGGGCTCCTATCGATCCCTAGGATAAAATGCATGCATGGGCTGAGCTCCCAAAGCGCCATGTGACTTGCAATACCAAGCTTGGCCTCTAAGCCCTTGTTGCTTTAACACTGGACCATCTGTCACAAAAATTACAGGGGATCTGGGGGAGATAGTGTGAACCTCTGCATGCGTTACGTTCCCCCAGTGAAACTCCTCGCTGTCAGGTGAAAAGAAGCGGCTGGCGACTCCACATGTACTGTACCCTCCCCAGGCCGACAGTTGGGCAACGCGTGCAACAACCAGGAAGGGAATTGGCATAGCAACTAAATTGCGATGGGTGAGAAATACAGGAAGCCCAAAAATAAATGGAATTAAAAAAGAAATTACCATTGTATATAATTAGAAATAATCTTCTCTAAAGTGTTATTCAGTGGACTTCTCCTTTAAAAAGGAACACACCAACTTTGTGGGAAATTTGCTTATTTGCCATCTACCCTGGAGTTAGACAAGCAGATTGATCAGTTAGCCTCATAGCATAATTACCTAAGTAATTTTTTGGCCAAATTGATATTTCTGCCTAACTCTACTCTCCTCACTGCTGCACCACCCTGGCTTAGTGGCTGTGTCCTCAGCCAATCAGGACCTTGATAAAAAATGGGCTGTTTAAGGAATTCCAGGCCTTGACTTTTTTTATTTAATTTTTTTATCAAGCATTTTAAGCACTTCAAGGACCTTGTGCGAACCCTGGATATATACTCTGAACAATTTTTTGCCGAACCGCTGCTGCCTGACCGCAGTGATTTCATCACCTCAAAAGCCCAGTTTTAAAAAGAATAAAGCGTATTTCGTGACTGTTGGGAACTAGGCTACACTGACACACCTACTTCCAGTGAATGACGCTAAGCTAGGCTAACGGCGCGGTTGTTCCCTAAGCCTAATGCATGTACAGAGAAGAAAAGGGTATGCATCTGCTTGTCCAACTCTAGGTAGATGGCAAATAAGCTAATTTCCCAAAAAGTTGGCGTGTTCCTTTAAGCCTCCAAAGAGACCTTTGCTGGAGTGGTCACAGCTAAAAATGTCAACGCATACTGTACACTTTTAATTACTACACTCTCCTGGAACAGGGCAGGCCAGTTGAACTCAGACCAGGGGCCTCTCCTCCACAATCTGCATTCGCCTGTAGGATAATGTTTTTTCCATTTTCACTTAAATGACGACTTCATTGTCATGCTTTTTCCTATAAGATCACTCATGTTTGGAAAAAGACACATTCTTGGAAAAAGACACATTCTTGATTACTTACCATCATAGTAGGAGGCGGCAAAAGCTGTTTACTGTGTTCTTTGGACTGCCTGAAAAGGAGAGAACATTGAACAAATTATAATAGCTTCTTGTTCCAGCATTGAGTGTTTAGTCCAGGGGTCAGCAACCTTTACTATCAAAAGAGCCACTTTTCCCCCCTGCCACAAAATAAAATGCTCAGGGAGCCGCACAACCTATATACCCTTAAAATGAAGATAACACAGTGTATAACGTTTTATATATCCCGAAGCATACCCCACATTTAGTATAAAACGTCTGACAATTGCCCAAAGTCATTTGCGATTTATTATACTTTA
Source organism: Notolepis coatsorum (assembly GCF_963971535.1). Lineage (NCBI taxonomy): Eukaryota > Metazoa > Chordata > Actinopteri > Aulopiformes > Paralepididae > Notolepis > Notolepis coatsorum. The sequence goes on along the minus strand of NC_140183.1, from coordinate 44,697,824 downwards.
TACTTATAGGCTATAGCACACAGTTTGTTGCATAATTTTGACTTTTTATTGCTGTTTTTACCGGTTATAACAAAGGAAAACCTCAAACTCTTATGAAGAGACAAAATACTGGCTGTGTAGACCTATTTTTAAATAAAACACAGAGGAGACAAAACACTGGTGTCTATAGACCGACTTTGAAATAAAACCCTGAACTATTCAGGTATATTTGAGTCCTTCCCTTATTTGTGGAACATTTATAAAATAAAAAGTAGTCCACTTTGAAAAAAGACTACCATGTGTAGACCTACTTTGAAATAAAACACAGAAAAGGAGAAAAAACACTGGCATCTCACAGTTTAGAGGGTCTATCACAGTGTTTAGAGGGTCTATCACAGTGTTTGTAGGGTTTGTAATCACTCGTTTAGCATTTCAAATATTTAAATAAATAAAACTTACATCAACTCCGAGCAGCAGTTTCTCCATAGGCTCCTTGAAGTACACCATAAGGAGTCTTCTCTGAAGCCTCTGCTCTGGATCATATCTGGCCAGAACTTCCCTGATCTCCGGGTTGTCCAGTTTCTGGCAGAACTGCAGGATGGTCCGTCCTCTCTGACCCAGGGCATCTTGGATCTTTTGAAGGGCATCAGTGTCTGTCAGGAGGCCAAAGTGGGAGAAAAGCCCCACCAAAAGTAAAGTAGATTGCATGCCTCCCCGTCCGGTATGTCTGCTGGGCCCCACCTCACACACCTAGGGATAGGAAGGAATCATAGGTTAACTCAATACTATTGGGGGAAATGATATTTTACAAAATCTATACATAATTTAAACATTCAATCCAAATAACCTAAGTTAGTCTAGCATGGCAGTGCCCCTGTAACCCCTAATTGCTCCCAATGGAGTGTGAATGGAGAGGACACTGGCGCTGTTTTGCCACCTCTACACATACCCGTATTGGTTGACAGGACCTCTCGTCAGTCTGGACTCTCCTGCCACTCCAGTGTGTCGTCTTCCCTCTCTGCGGCGTCTAGCCTTCTTTAAATACAAGGAGACTAACACTAAACAGCAAAAAAAAAATGATGCTGTTAAATGATAAGTTCACAATTTGACTGTAGACCCCTCTACCATGAACCTGAAACACAGAACCAATAATTTCACTCATCACTGCAGTGTTGAGCTTACTTCTGTTCATCACCTATGGGACATAAGATCTCTCCCTGTGCAAGCTGTGTAAGGATGATGAACCTTCAACCTATTAAAGAAAAGAAAAAAAAAATTAGAATCAGTGAAGCAAATGTGACCACTGTGTTTCTGTCCTGTGTAAATAACAGACACAGGAGTCGAGATGGATGCAGCACTTACTGAGCTGTGAATGGGACACACAACCAGCAGTTTAACCTGTTCCACCCGAGTGTTGCATAAGATTTGCGTTTTTAATATCAAACGTATTCAAGTATTAACATCACCAACATGTCACAAAAGCATGTAGAATGTATATTATCATCAATACGTTAGTTTAGCAATAGGTTAAAAGTGCCATTAGATAGATTTAACTTTTCGATTTGCTGAAGTATATTCTGAGAGGGCGACCATTTTGAAAATTTTGAACTGTGGGAATTTTTCTGAACTACACTTCCTGGAAGATTATAATGGGATTCAAGGTTCAGAGTTCTGTATAAATTATTTCAATAACTGTTATTATTCGGGATAATCAGGGTTTGTACACCTTTTCCAAGGCAAAATGCAAGCACTTTTCTTTTTTTTATTGATCTTTTTCCCCCTCCATTTTTCCTCCGATTTTCTCCCATCCCAATGTTAGTCGTATGCCAATTCCCAGTCCCTTCCTGGTCGCTGCGCACTTACCCCCCACAGTCAGATCATCTGGGAGAGTGGAGGCTACCACGTGCTTCCTCCGACACACGTCCAGCCAATCACCGCTTCTTTTCACCTGGCAGCGCGGATTCTCATTGAGAGGGCGTAGCGTGTGGGAGGATCACACTATCCCCCTCAAGTCCTATCCGTGCTTAGCAGGCGCCCCGACCGAACTGTAGGAGTCGCTGTTTACAACGACCCGGACCCACCCCGCCATCTTCTCCCACCCTCTAATACAGCCAATTGTATTAGTGTGGACGGCCAGCCAAGCTGGTGACAACCCCGGAGCTGTGAGCTGGATTCGAACAGGTGAATCCAGCTCACAGCTCCGGGGTTGGTGACGAACGCAATCTCCGCTCGGCCACCTAACCGCCCCAATGCAAGCACTTTTCAAGCATTTTCAAGGTGCATTTTCAAGATTTTCCAGCATCTTATGCGGCTGTGGTAAATTAAATATTTACTCAAAATGATTATTTCATTTCTTCCATCACATTAAATCAGATGTTATTGTGCTATAAACAACCAAAATTATGTAGACTTGGCATCATATATAATACATTATATTAACTTGTCAACCTACCTCGGGCAGCAACAGAATCCAGCAGCAGTCGTGATCTGCTTTCGCGGTGCAGCGAGAACACTAGGGTCAGCAGTTGGTTCAGACGGTTCTTCAGCTGCTGGGCCAGGCGGTACCTCAGTTGCTGCTGCTGGGCCAGGCGGTTCCTCAGCTGTTGCTCCCGGCGGTAACTCCGCTGCTGCTCTGGGGACAGACCCTGAACCACGGCCTCCCACTCTGGTAGGACGTGCTGCTGCTGACCCTGGACCATCGCCTCTGCTAGGAGGGAGGGAGAGAGAGGGAATACATGGAAGGGAATTAGCTAACGTTAGGCTAGGCTACATGCTGCCTATTTCAAAACACTGCAGTGAAAAACAGAGTCCGGTAAACACGAGTTTGTAATTCCAATAGTGTATTCTGCCTGTTTCGATTATTGAAGTGCTATTTTTATAACGAACATTTACGGAGACAGGTGTGGAGCACTTGTAGTCTCGAACTTAGTAGTACCTGGCGAGCCAGGCCGAGACACGTTAATAACATCCATGGCTCATTGGCTCACCTTTCATGTGGCTCGAAAGTGCAGACTCCCCCATGGTAAAAATCTGCAAGTCCTTTCTGCATATTTTGCACACGCCTACTCTGGGATGTTCTCCTCTTTTTAACCATGAATTATATTTTATATCTCCAAGCCAGAGCTCATTAAAACGGCAGCCTCCCGGCATGTTGGCCACACACACACACGGGCGCGCTGTTCTCAGATGGCACAGGTAAAAAAAACACTACGGGTCGAGCCCAGCCACATTTCGGTTTAATCATCTTCCCTTTATTAATTTCCTTAGATTTCTTTTTACACATGATCTCAAGAGGGGACTGAACGAGATCAGTGGCACAGTTTTTAATGTTTGGTCATTATTAGCATGGTGTTATTCACTGTCAAAGATGCAAAGAAAAATCATAATTCATATTCTCCTTTGTTTCATCACAATTTAAGCAAGCCTAGTAATAGACACAATATTTCTGACAATGTGAATACATTCCCTGAGGTCCATAGATGTCCCTAGATACCAATAATATGCAAATGTGCCTTTCGATTTTGATTACTATTATTGTGAAATAATAATTAAATGTGAAATATTGCTATGTTATTGTGAGATTACAAAATCTGATGTGATATTACAGAGGATTTTGATTACAGTATTTTATTGTGAAATAATAATTTAATTATGTGAAATTAAAGGATACTGTATGAATGTCACTGTAATATGACACTCATAACAGAATTAGTTATCAATAACCTACCTGTATAAATGTTAAAAGCTGTTGCAAATATTTTTTCCCCCTCATAAATATACCACTATATACATTAATTTCTTATATTAGTTTTAAAATGACCATTTAACAGTTTAACAGTGCTCTGAAAATGCTCTGAGAACATGCGGTCATCATTCACTGTTTTAAGCACAAACACATAATGGGGGGAGGGAGAGACAGGCCCGGCCTGTATGCCTGCACCCTGCCATGTTGTTGGTGTACCATGACTTTTTAGCAAGCCAGCATAATGGTAGCAGCAATGCTAAGCTAACTGATTGTGCCAGTGTATCCTGTTAAAGAATACAGCATAAGCCACATTTTGAAACGTTACTGACGTTAGCCTACATAAAATGTATAACAGTATATGCAACAGGTGGATATCACTAAACACCAAAATCAAGAAACATTCATTATAGCTAACTGCTAACGCTACTAGCTAAATTAGCTTCAGCTAGCAGGCATGCATAACGGTTAATATAATATTCTCTACCATGTAAAAACGAACACGGCACTACTCCGCTGGCGTTTGCAATCGAAAGCATACATACAACATACAACATACAACATACAACATAATCGACTTTATTGCCATGCAGTACTCACCAGTCCGATGCAGAGAGACATGAGGTAGCTGGCAGGAAACTGCCGCACAGGTGCATTCTGGGAGGCGGGGCGCGTGTAACTGTTCCGCAACAGTAAGTGACTTCCGGGGTAGGCCTGATTGGCCCCGACAGGCACGTGACGCGCAACTTTCTCTGCCGCGCGGCACGCTCCGCGGAGCCGAGCGGCAGAGCTTACGGAATTACGTAACCGTCCAAATACGCCATGACTCTCATTCGGCGCTATAGCTCACCTGGCAGAGCAGCGGTCCTGCGATCCTGCGGTCTGTTGTTGGTCAGTTCGAATCCCATCAAATCTTTTTTTTTTAACGTGATTTTTTTTTTAACGTGTATTCTTTCGCCGGTTAAGGTTAGGCATGGTTAAGGTTAAGGTTAAGGTTAGGCATTGTTTCGGAGTTGGTTAAGGTTAGAACGGTTAAGTTTAGGCGCTGTTAAGGAGCTGGTTAAGGTTAGAGTTTGTCTTAGAGAATGGCAATATTCTTTCTATGGTTAAGGTTAGGCATGGTTAAGGTTAAGGTTAGGCATTGTTTCGGAGTTGGTTAAGGTTAGAACGGTTAAGTTTAGGCGCTGTTAAGGAGCTGGTTAAGGTTAGAGTTTGTGTTAGAGAATGGCAATAGACAGCCTATTTCCGCGCGACAGCTCTCAGCAGCCTCGTTGCGCGTCCTGAGTTTGCCGCGTCACGTGCCTGTCGGGGCCAATCAGGCCTACCCCGGAAGTCACTTACTGTTGCGGAACAGGTACACGCAGGCGGGGCACAAGTGCAGTGCAGTCTGGGAGGCGGAGGCGGAGCACAGGTGCAATGCATTCTGGGTGAACAAGTCTGAACTCACCTTTGATTGATTGATTGAAAACTTTATTAACAGATTGCAGAATGGGTACAGTACAGTACAGCTCAATACATACAATTGTTAAGGGGATGCAGACCAGAGAAAGACTTTCGTCTTGTTTACATCAGGGTCCCCCATTTTCAATTCATCATAACATATGACATACACGACATACAGACAGTACTGCTACATCTATACATTTATGACATACCAGATTTACAAATACAGTACTGTATTTACAAAAAAAAGAAAAAAAATAGAGTACATTTGACGAATAAACTGTACATTGGGGGAGGTGGGTGGGGGTTGGGTATAGGTGGGGTGGGGGGGGGACTATTTTATTGTGAAATAATAATTTAATTATGTGAAATATTCATAATGCTACTGTGAGATTACAACATCTGATGTGATATTACAGATGCTAGCTGGAGTGGCTAGCAGCTGGTGTGGCTAGCTGGTGTTGCTAGATAGATAGATAGATAGATAGATAGATAGATAGATAGATAGATAGATAGATAGATAGATAGATAGATAGATAGATAGATAGATAGATAGATAGATAGATAGATAGATAGATAGATACTTTATTAATCCCCTTGGGGAAATTCAGGGTATCTCGCAGCTCATACATACTGTAGAAACTGTACATTGAAGGAGGTTGGGTAGGTGGAGTGGGGGGGGGGGGGGACTGTACATTGGAGGTGGTTGGGTGGGTGGGGTGGGGGGGTTGGGTAGGAGGGGTGGGTGGGGGACACTGTACAACTGTACATAAATATTACAGTGACAGTCCAGTTGAGTTAATGGATGGAGCGGGGGGGGGGGGGGGGGGCATTGACTTGCAATGGACGGAATAGTGTATAGTGCAGCAATGCAAGGGTGTGTGTGTGTGTGTGTGTGTGTGTGTGTGTGTGTGTGTGTGTGTGTGTGTGTGTGTGTGTGTGTGTGTGTGTGTGTGTGTGTGTGTGTCTGTTCTGTATGTGAATGAGTTCCAAGGCCTCTGCAGAACGGCACATCAAATCAGCCATTTCCCCCTCTGATAAGCATCTTCCCAGATCTCCTAGTTGCTCCCTACTGCTTCCAGTGCTAAGCTAGTACAGGGTGAATAAAAAGGGTGCCAATACAGTTCCCTGGGGGGCTCCAGTGTTGCAGATCAGCACCGTCGGAGTGGCACCCCTGCAGTTTGACAGACTGTGGTCTGCCAGTGAGGTAGTTGAAGATCCAGGCCACCAAGTCGTCCTCCACCCCCATCACTGACAGCTTCTCAGCTAGTAGTGGAGGCTGAATAGTGTTGAAGGCACTTGAAAAGTCAAAGAATGTTACCCTCACTGAGCTGCCCGGCTTCTCCAGATGTAGATAGGCCTTGTGGACCATGTAGATTATGGCATCCTCCACACCGATGTTCTGCTGATATGCAAACTGCAGCTTGTGCTAAGCTATAGGCTAGCTGGTATGCAAACTGCAGCTTGTGCTAAGCTAGGCTAGCTGGTCCCTACTGCTTCCAGCCCTTGTGCTAAGCTAGGCTAGCTGCTCCCGGGAGCATGTCTATGTTCCCCGGGTCCTATGTTCCCCGGGTTCTATGTTCCCCACTTTGATTGATTGAAAATGTTAGACCACCAGCCCTGATTTCAAACTCTAACCGTAACCAGTTCGAAAGAGGGCCTAAGCTTAACCAGTTCGAAACAAGGCGGACATTAATTATTAATAAAATAATAAAAATTTATAAAAATTTCAATCTATTAATCAATCAAGCGGGGAACATAGGACCCGGGGAACATAGGACCCGGGGAACATAGGGATGATCCCCTGCTCCCTACTGCTTCCAGTCCTTGTGCTAAGCTAGGATAGCTGCTCCCTACTGCTTCCAGCCCTTGTGCTAAGCTAGGCTAGCTGCTCCCTACTGCTTCCAGTCCTTGTGCTAAACTAGGTAGGCTAGCTGGTCCCTACTGCTTCCAGCCCTTGTGCTAAGCTAGGCTAGCTGCTCCCTACTGCTTCCAGTCCCTGTGCTAAGCTAGGCTAGTTGCTCCCTACTGCTTCCAGTCCTTGTGCTAAACTAGGTAGACTAGCTGGTCCCTACTGCTTCCAGCCCTTGTGCTAAGCTAGGCTAGCTGCTCCCTACTGCTTCCAGTCCTTGTGCTAAGCTAGGCTAGTTGCTCCCTACTGCTTCCAGTCCTTGTGCTAAGCTAGGCTAGCTGGTCCCTACTGCTTCCAGCCCTTGTGCTAAGCTAGGCTAGCTGCTCCCTACTGCTTCCAGTCCTTGTGCTAAGCTAGGTAGGCTAGCTGGTCCCTACCGCTTCCAGCCCTTGTGCTAAGCTAGGCTAGCTGCTCCCTACTGCTTCCAGTCCTTGTGCTAAACTAGGCTAGTTGCTCCCTACTGCTTCCAGTCCTTGTGCTAAGCTAGGCTAGCTGGTCCCTACTGCTTCCAGCCCTTGTGCTAAGCTAGGCTAGTTGCTCCCTACTGCTTCCAGCCCTTGTGCTAAGCTAGGCTAGCTGCTCCCTACTGCTTCCAGTCCTTGTGCTAAGCTAGGCTAGTTGCTCCCTACTGCTTCCAGTCCTTGTGCTAAGCTAGGCTAGCTGGTCCCTACTGCTTCCAGCCCTTGTGCTAAGCTAGGTAGGCTAGCTGGTCCCTACTGAATTGAATTGAAACCCTTTATTTATCACAGAGGGGAGATCAAGATGTCATTTACAGCATAAGCAGCGTAACAGCAATTTAAAAACAGCAATTAAAAAACAGTTTATACATAACATACATGTGTTAAAAACAAGACGGACAAGTACACAGGGATAGAAATAGCGAAAATAGGACTAAAAAGAGCTAAAAAGTGGTGAAAAAGAAACAAGTCCAATCATGAATGTGTTGTTAAATAATTAAATTAATTTGTTACAGTCCACAACCCAGCTCGTCCAGTTCACAGCAGTTGGCCCGTCCTGGCCCTGCTTGGTTGTGGAGCCTGATTGCCACCGGCACAAAGGACTGCCCAAAGCGCTTTGTGGTATGTCGGGGGGGGATGAGTCTGTGGCTAAACGTGGACCGCATTGCGGTCAGCTCATCATAGAGGGGGTGGCAGGGGTTCTCAAGGATAGCATGCAGCTTCCTCCTCGTCCTCCCCTCTGCCACCACCTGCAGACGGTCCAGGTCCGCTCCCACCACAGAGCTTGCTTTTTTTTTACCAGTTTGTTTATTTTGTCTGTGTTGGTGTTGCCCCCCCAGCATACCACAGCGAAAAAGAGGGCACCCGCCACCACAGACTGGTAGAACATCTGCAGCAGTTTGCTGCAGACATTAAAAGACCTGAGCCCTCTCAGGAAGAACAGTCTGCTCTGTCCCTTCCTGTAGAGGGCCTCTGTGTTGTCCGTCAGGTCAAGTTTGTTGTTCATGAGAACACCCAGGAATTTGTAATTCGCCACCCTTTCCACCTCCTCCCCCTGGATGATGATGGGAGTTGAGGGCTTCCTCTTGCTCCGCCGATGGTCCACCACCATCTCATTCGTCTTGCTGATGTTGAGCTGTAGGTGGTTTTCCTTGCTCCACTCTGTGAATCTCTCCACCACAGCTCTGTACTCCTCCTCGTTGTCGTTGGTGATGTATCCAACGATGGAGGAGTCATCAGAAAACTTTTGGAGATGGCAGTTCCCGGAGCTGAAGCGGAAGTCTGAGGTGTACAGGGTGAATAAAAAGGGTGCCAATATAGTTCCCTGGGGGGCTCCAGTGTTGCAGATCAGCACGTCGGAGTGGCACCCCTGCAGTTTGACAGACTGTGGTCTGCCAGTGAGGTAGTTGAAGATCCAGGCCACCAAGTCGTCCTCCACCCCCATCACTGACAGCTTCTCAGCCAGTAGTGGAGGCTGAATAGTGTTGAAGGCACTAGAAAAGTCAAAGAATGTTACCCTCACTGACCTGCCCGGCTTCTCCAGATGTAGATAGGCCTTGTGGACCATGTAGATTATGGCATCCTCCACACCGATGTTCTGCTGATATGCAAACTGCAGCTTGTGCTAAGCTAGGCTAGCTGGTATGCAAACTGCAACTTGTGCTAAGCTAGGCTAGCTGGTCCCTACTGCTTCCAGCCCTTGTGCTAAGCTAGGCTAGCTGGTCCCTACTGCTTCCAGCCCTTGTGCTAAGCTAGGCTAGCTGCTCCCTACTGCTTCCATTCCTTGTGCTAAGCTAGGCTAGCTGCTCCCTACTGCTTCCAGTCCTTGTGCTAAGCTAGGTAGGCTAGCTGGTCCCTACTGCTTCCAGCCCTTGTGCTAAGCTATAGGCTAGCTGCTCCCTACTGCTTCCAGTCCTTGTGCTAAGCTAGGCTAGCTGGTCCCTACTGCTTCCAGCCCGTGTGCTAAGCTAGGCTAGCTGGTCCCTACTGCTTCCAGCCCTTGTGCTAAGCTAGGCTAGCTGCTCCCTACTGCTTCCAGTCCTTGTGCTAAGCTAGGCTAGCTGGTCCCTACTGCTTCCAGCCCTTGTGCTAAGCTAGGCTAGCTGCTCCCTACTGCTTCCAGTCCTTGTGCTAAGCTAGGCTAGCTGGTCCCTACTGCTTCCAGCCCTTGTGCTAAGCTAGGCTAGCTGCTCCCTACTGCTTCCATTCCTTGTGCTAAGCTAGGCTAGCTGCTCCCTACTGCTTCCATTCCTTGTGCTAAGCTAGGCTAGCTGCTCCCTACTGCTTCCAGTCCTTGTGCTAAGCTAGGTAGGCTAGCTGGTCCCTACTGCTTCCAGCCCTTGTGCTAAGCTATAGGCTAGCTGCTCCCTACTGCTTCCAGTCCTTGTGCTAAACTAGGCTAGTTGCTCCCTACTGCTTCCAGTCCTTGTGCTAAGCTAGGCTAGCTGGTCCCTACTGCTTCCAGCCCGTGTGCTAAGCTAGGCTAGCTGGTCCCTACTGCTTCCAGCCCTTGTGCTAAGCTAGGCTAGCTGCTCCCTACTGCTTCCAGTCCTTGTGCTAAGCTAGGCTAGTTGCTCCCTACTGCTTCCAGTCCTTGTGCTAAGCTAGGCTAGCTGGTCCCTACTGCTTCCAGCCCTTGTGCTAAGCTAGGCTATCTGGTCCCTACTGCTTCCAGCCTTTGTGCTAAGCTAGGCTAGCTGCTCCCTACTGCTTCCAGTCCTTGTGCTAAGCTAGGTAGGCTAGCTGGTCCCTACTGCTTCCAGCCCTTGTGCTAAGCTATAGGCTAGCTGCTCCCTACTGCTTCCAGTCCTTGTGCTAAACTAGGCTAGTTGCTCCCTACTGCTTCCAGTCCTTGTGCTAAGCTAGGCTAGCTGGTCCCTACTGCTTCCAGCCCTTGTGCTAAGCTAGGCTAGCTGGTCCCTACTGCATCCAGCTCTTGTGCTAAGCTAGGCTAGCTGCTTCCTACTGCTTCCAGTCCTTGTGCTAAGCTAGGCTAGTTGCTCCCTACTGCTTCCAGTCCTTGTGCTAAGCTAGGTAGGCTAGCTGGTCCCTACTGCTTCCAGCCCTTGTGCTAAGCTATAGGCTAGCTGCTCCTTACTGCTTCCAGTCCTTGTGCTAAGCTAGGTAGGCTAGCTGGTCCCTACTGCTTCCATCCCTTGTGCTAAGCTAGGCTAGCTGCTCCCTACTGCTTCCATTCCTTGTGATAAGCTAGGCTAGTTGCTCCCTACTGCTTCCAGTCCTTGTGCTAAGCTAGGCTAGCTGGTCCCTACTGCTTCCAGCCCTTGTGCTAAGCTATAGGCTAGCTGCTCCTTACTGCTTCCAGTCCTTGTGCTAAGCTAGGTAGGCTAGCTGGTCCCTACTGCTTCCAGCCTCTGTGCTAAGCTAGGCTAGCTGCTCCCTACTGCTTCCATTCCTTGTGCTAAGCTAGGCTAGTTGCTCCCTACTGCTTCCAGTCCTTGTGCTAAGCTAGGCTAGCTGGTCCCTACTGCTTCCAGTCCTTGTGCTAAGCTAGGCTAGTTGCTCCCTACTGCTTCCAGTCCTTGTGCTAAGCTAGGCTAGCTGGTCCCTACTGCTTCCAGCCCTCATGCTAAGCTAGGCTAGCTGCTCCCTACTGCTTCCAGCCCTTGTGCTAAGCTAGGCTAGCTGGTCCCTACTGCTTCCAGCCCTTGTGCTAAGCTAGGCTAGCTGGTCCCTACTGCATCCAGCTCTAGTGCTAAGCTAGGCTAGCTGCTTCCTACTGCTTCCAGTCCTTGTGCTAAGCTAGGCTAGTTGCTCCCTACTGCGTCCAGTTCTTGTGCTAAGCTAGCTAGGCTAGTTGCTCCCTACTGCTTCCAGTCCTTGTGCTAAGCTAGGCTAGCTGGTCCCTACTGCTTCCAGTCCTTGTGCTAAGCTAGGCTAGTTGCTCCCTACTGCTTCCAGTCCTTGTGCTAAGCTAGGCTAGCTAGTCCCTACTGCTTCCAGCCCTCATGCTAAGCTAGGCTAGCTGCTCCCTACTGCTTCCAGCCCTTGTGCTAAGCTAGGCTAGCTGGTCCCTACTGCTTCCAGCCCTTGTGCTAAGCTAGGCTAGCTGGTCCCTACTGCATCCAGCTCTTGTGCTAAGCTAGGCTAGCTGCTTCCTACTGCTTCCAGTCCTTGTGCTAAGCTAGGCTAGTTGCTCCCTACTGCTTCCAGTCCTTGTGCTAAGCTAGGTAGGCTAGCTGGTCCCTACTGCTTCCAGCCCTTGTGCTAAGCTATAGGCTAGCTGCTCCTTACTGCTTCCAGTCCTTGTGCTAAGCTAGGTAGGCTAGCTGGTCCCTACTGCTTCCAGCCCTTGTGCTAAGCTAGGCTAGCTGCTCCCTACTGCTTCCATTCCTTGTGCTAGGCTAGTTGCTCCCTACTGCTTCCAGTCCTTGTGCTAAGCTAGGCTAGCTGGTCCCTACTGCTTCCAGCCCTTGTGCTAAGCTAGGCTAGCTGCTCCCTACTGCTTCCAGTCCTTGTGCTAAGCTAGGCTAGTTGCTCCCTACTGCTTCCAGTCCTTGTGCTAAGCTAGGCTAGCTGGTCCCTACTGCTTCCAGCCCTCATGCTAAGCTAGGCTAGCTGCTCCCTACTGCTTCCAGCCCTTGTGCTGAGCTAGGCTAGCTGCTCCCTACTGCTTCCAGCCCTTGTGCTAAGCTAGGCTAGCTAATAATTTAGGAAAAAACTGTCAAATAACAGTGTTTCACTGCTGAACTTTAAGTGCTGTCACTTAAAGTTACCACCTTAAACCAGGTGGTAAGAGCCGGCAACTGCACCTCCTCATCCATCACGCTCAACATAGGGGCCCCCCAGGGCTGTGTTCTGAGCCCCCTCCTCTACTCCCTGTACACACATGACTGCGTAGCACAGCGGAACAACAACACCATCATCAAATTTGCTGATGACACAGTAGTGGTGGGCCTGATCTCTGCCAACGACGAAAGGGCCTACCTGGAAGAGGTAGAGAACCTGTCACAGTGGTGTCAGGAGAACTGCCTCTCCCTGAACGTCAGCAAAACAAAAGAGATGATTGTGGACTTCAGGAGGTCGGGGGTCAAGGACTACAGCCCCCTCAGCATCGACGGGGCACCAGTTGAGAGAGTGAACAGTTTCAAGTACCTCGGAGCCCACATATCCGAGGACTTGACATGGACCACACACATTGACAGTGTTGTGAAGAAGGCACGACAACGCCTCTACTTCCTCAGGCGCCTAAGGAAGTTCCAAGTCAGTCAGAAGATCCTTAGGAACTTCTACTCATGTACAATAGAGAGCATCCTGACCGGCAACATCACCTCCTGGTTTGGGAATAGCACTGCACAAGACCGTAGCAGACTACAAAGAGTGACACGTTCAGCCGAACGCACAATTAGAGGGGGGCTTCCCACCCTCCAGAACATTTACAACAAGCGGTGCAAGGGGAAGGCTAAGAGAATTATTAAGGACTCGAGCCACCCGAACAACTGCCTCTTTGAACTGCTGCCGTCAGGCAAGCGATACCGGAGTCTTATGGCGAGCACAGAAAGACTCAGAAGGAGCTTCTATCCCCAGGCCATCAGGCTGCTAAACGAACAATAATCGCTAAACGAACAATAATCACTATGCAACAACCATCAAATGCACACAGCACACACACCCACACGCACACACTCACTCAAACAAACAACACACTGCAGCACCCACTCTCCACACTTTAGATCACACAAACACACTTACACTTTATATTTATTGATAAAGGATTTGCACTACAACTCGTACACCTACTGTGAATTGTACCTAAACTGCACCTCGTCCATTTATGCCTTGCACTATATAGTATTGTATATTAGTACACTGCACAGTATTGTATATTGTATGGTAACTACGTCTACGAACATTGTACATATGTCTAAACTGAACACTGTGACCTCTTTTTTTACTTCTAATTTTTACTATGTTTTTATTTCATACTTACCTTGTCATGCACAGTCTCTGGAGCGCAACAGTAAGAAGCATTTTGTACAAAAGTATTCTGTACTTCTGTATGACAACTATTAAAGAAACTTGAAACTTGAAACTAATTGAAGGTGTTTCATCGTAAATGTAGGAAAAACCTGTGAAATAACAGTGTTTCACTGCTGAACTTTAAGTTCTGTCACTTTATTGAAGGGGTTTGATTGTAATAATAATGGGAAAACCTGTAAAATAACAGTGTTTCACTGCTGAACTTTAAGTGCTGTCACTTAATTGAAGGAGTTTGATTGTAATAATAATGGGAAAACCTGTAAAATAACAGTGTTTCACTGCTGAACTTTAAGTTCTGTCACTTAATTGAAGGTGTTTCATCGTAAATGTAGGAAAAACCTGTGAAATAACAGTGTTTCACTGCTGAACTTTAAGTTCTGTCACTTTATTGAAGGAGTTTGATTGTAATAATTTAGGAAAAAACTGTCAAATAACAGTGTTTCACTGCTGAACTTAAGTTATGTCACTTAATTGAAGGTGTTTCATCGTAAATGTAGGAAAAACCTGCCAAATAACAGCGTTTCACTGCTGAACGAGGTTCTGTCACTTAATTGAAGGAGTTTGATTGTAATAATTATGGGGAAACCTGTAAAATAACAGTGTTTCACTGCTGAACTTAAGTTATGTCACGTAATTGAAGGTGTTTCATCGTAAATGTAGGAAAAACGTGTGAAATAACAGTGTTTCACTGCTGAACTTTAAGTTCTGTCACTTAATTGAAGGAGTTTGATCGTAATAATTTAGGAAAATACTGTCAAATGACAGTATTTCACTGCTGAACTTTAAGTTCTGTCACTTAACTGAAGGTGTTTCATCGTAAATGTAGGAAAAACCTGTGAAATAACAGTGTTTCACTGCTGAACTTTAAGTTCTGTCACTTTATTGAAGGAGTTTCATCGTAAATGTAGGAAAAACCTGCCAAATAACAGCGTGTCACTGCTGAACGAGGTTCTGTCACTTAATTGAAGGAGTTTGATTGTAATAATTATGGGGAAACCTGTAAAATAACAGTGTTTCACTGCTGAACTAAAGTTATGTCACGTAATTGAAGGTGTTTCATCGTAAATGTAGGAAAAACCTGTGAAATAACAGTGTTTCACTGCTGAACTTTAAGTTCTGTCACTTAATTGAAGGAGTTTGATCGTAATAATTTAGGAAAATACTGTCAAATGACAGTATTTCACTGCTGAACTTTAAGTTCTGTCACTTAATTGAAGGTGTTTCATCGTAAATGTAGGAAAAACCTGTGAAATAACAGTGTTTCACTGCTGAACTTTAAGTTCTGTCACTTTATTGAAGGAGTTTGATTGTAATAATGTATGAAAAAACTGTCAAATAACAGTGTTTCACTGCTGAACTTAAGTTATGTCACTTAATTGAAGGTGTTTCATCGTAAATGTAGGAAAAACCTGCCAAATAACAGCGTTTCACTGCTGAACGAGGTTCTGTCACATAATTGAAGGAGTTTGATTGTAATAATTATGGGGAAACCTGTAAAATAACAGTGTTTCACTGCTGAACTAAAGTTATGTCACGTAATTGAAGGTGTTTCATCGTAAATGTAGGAAAAACCTGTGAAATAACAGTGTTTCACTGCTGAACTTTAAGTTCTGTCACTTAATTGAAGGAGTTTGATCGTAATAATTTAGGAAAATACTGTCAAATGACAGTATTTCACTGCTGAACTTTAAGTTCTGTCACTTAATTGAAGGTGTTTCATCTTAAATGTAGGAAAAACCTGTGAAATAACAGTGTTTCACTGCTGAACTTTGAGTTCTGTCACTTAATTGAAGGGGTTTGATTGTAATAATAATGGGGAAACCTGTGAAAAAACAGTGTTTCACTGCTGAACTTTAAGTTCTGTCACTTTATTGACGGAGTTTGATTGTAATAATTATGGGAAACCTTGTAAAATAACAGTGTTTCACTGCTGAACTTTTAGTTATGTCACTTAATTGAAGGTGTTTCATCATAAATGTAGGAAAAACCTGTGACATAACAGTGTTTCACTGCTGAACTTTAAGTTCTGTCACTTTATTGAAGGAGTTTGATCGTATTTTTTTTAAATACTGAAAGTTGCCTTATTTTCACATACAGTAAAATGATGAGTATCTTATGTGTTTTTACATACAATTCAATGTAATTTAACATTCAACACAATTAAGCAAATACATGTATTTAAAAAGAATTACCTGTAGAATAACTGAAGGTTTTTACTGTTTTTTAATTATATTATTCTCTTTTTTAACATTATTTAACATTACATTTAAAGTTTAACAGCAAAAAAACAGAAAGTTGCCTTATTTTCACATACAGTAAAATGATGTATATTCTAGGTGTTTTACATGTAATTTAACATTCAAGACAATTAAGCAATGGAATAATCCTGTAAAAAAAAGATAATTTCTTATTAAATCAATTTACAGATTACAACCTTTATTTAATGGTTAATATTTGTATTAAAGGTTATTTACTGTATTTTTATGGCATTTCCTGTATTTTTATGGCATTTTACACTTAAAGTAGAAAAACAAAAGTAATCTGTAAAATAATACATTGAAAGTCCCGTAAAAATACATTTTTTTTTAAGAGTGTAGGCTAACCGGTCATGTCCGCTTCCCTGCATTGTGCTAAGCTAGGCTAACGTGCAGCCAGATAGCTTTCTACTGAACGCACAGAGAGGAAACTGGTATCTATCTTCTTGTCTCTCTCTGGAAAAGATGGTAAGCTAATTTCCCAAAATGTTCGCGTGTTCCTTTAAGCAGTGGGAAAGACTGTACATGCAAGACCAGGCATTATTAATGTATCACTTCGGGAAATCCATGTGTGGTGAGCCATACTGTGGTGGGCTGCCACAAATAAAGCTATGTATGGGAAACACTGAAGATGCAATACAACAGAATAACACAATAACAGCATGGTATAGCAGCTTACTTGTGATATATACTGTAGGCTTAATAAAGATATATATATATATGTATATATATTTATATAACAGGTAGGTCCGACCACGCATTGTGATTGGTCGAGAGCGCTCTAAGCCGTGAGTATATTCATGATGAAATATGAATATTGATGAAAATGCATGCTCCTCTGATCACTATGCCGTAATGTTCACCTCCTCTCTCTCTCTCCCCCCAGCCAAATCCCCCTCCCCTGGGCGTCCCTCCCGCAGCATTAACCCCTTAACAACCAGTACGTTTTCCTCCGCATTCCTAGCTGCCCCTAACATCTATACTATTGAAGCCTCTCCCTCCCACCTTAACATAGATGAACTCACATCCCTGTTTAATTCCACCTGCCTCTCCATTCTGGACACAGTAGCCCCCCTTAGACTAAAAAAACAAACAAAGTCTAAAGGCCAGCCGTGGCTAAATGACACCACCAGAGCCCAGAGGAGAGAGTACAGGAGAGCAGAGCGTAAGTGGAAAAATGAGAGACTCCATGTCTCTCTCTCGAGATGCTTAGAGACACTCGTATCAGATATCAGTTAGCAGTTAAAGCAGCGAGAGCCGCATACTTCTCAGACCTCATCCGTAACTCTCAAAACCCCAGGACCCTCTTTGCCACCATTAACTCTTTCATCAGCCCCCCCCAGAACTAGCCTGGATGTGTCTCCAACCAAATGTGAGGAATTCTTAAAATTCTTCATAAACAAAGTTGAGGTAATCAGAAAGAACATCACACCACCTACACGTAGCTTAGATGTCTCGCCGCCCTGTTCATCCACCCTGGCCTGTTTTCAACCCATCACCCTCTCTACTCTCACAGATATAGTCTCAGCCATGAAACCAACCACCTCCCCCCTTGACATAGTTCCCTCTGTTCTTCTCAAATAAGTATTTCCCACAACTGGCCCCAGCATCCTCTCTATCATAAACACCTCCCTAGTCACTGGTACCGTTCCAACCTGCTTCAAACATGCAGTGGTCCAGCCCCTTCTGAAAAAACCCAACCTAGACTCGACCCAGCTCAATAATTACAGGCCAATCTCCAAGCTCCCATTCCTATCAAAGGTCCTTGAAAAGGCTATTGTCTCTCAGCTGTCTCCCTACCTGCACTTGAATAACATCCTGGACACATTTCAGTCAGGTTTCAGAGCCAACCACAGCACAGAATCTGCCCTGCTTAAGGTCACCAATGACCTGCTCCTCACTACCGACACCCGGGACTGTGCTGTCCTTTGCCATCCCATAGAGCCCCACTGTGAACCCGGAAATTTCGGAACCACCAAAGTTTTATGATGGATATGGATAGTATGGATCCCCAGCACTCAGAAACTGCCGGATGCTAAGTTGTAAATGTTGGGCAACTTTTTTTATTTGCATAATTAGCTAACATTTGCATAATCGCCTAAATGGCCAAATCTCAGAAACTACTTGATCGGGCGGTCAGGTGGCGTAACGGAGATTGCGTTCGTCACCAAACCCCGGAGCGGCTCGATTCGCCTGTTCGAATCCAGCTCACAGCTCCGGGGTTGTCACCAGCTTGGCTGGCCGTTCACACTAATACAATTGGCAGTATTAGAGGGTGGGAGAAGCTGGAGGGGTGGGTCCGGGTCGTTGTAAACAGCGACTCCTACAGTTCGGTCGGGGCGCCTGCTAAAAAAAGAAAAAAAACTACTTGATCAATTTCAACAATGTTGGAGTTGTTTTGGGGGTTATTCGGGATACTGAATCCAGTTATGATACTTAAGAGAAGAAAAAAAGTTTCAAAATTGCAATATTTACTGGAATTTATCAATTTTGTTTGTAATTTTTTATGAATTTTCTGTTTATAAATGTTTCAGAAGATGCAGAATTTATAGATAATTTTCATGGAATGTTCAATTGTAAACAGAATGATAATAATAATAATAATAACTTTAATTTGTAGAGCGCTACAATAGACCACTACACTTCCGCGTTACATTGAAATCGGGGAGGAGATTGCGGGGAGCAAATTAATGAATGTGGATGAGAGCCGTGATGTAAGTGGTTGCATTCCTGATCGATCAGAACTAAATCGGCCAAGAAAAAGCCAATTTTTAACCACCTATTCCCCATGCACATGCGCAGATTGCCCACAGATTGTGATGCCACGCACACCCGCCCTGGACTGTTCCATTAGAGGGGCGAGCTTCGGTGGCCAGTGTCCTTTCAGCCGAACAGGATAATGAAACAATGATCCCACTAAATGGCCAGACGCGTCTTATGGCGACATCTACAATTACCTCATTGAGTCTCCAGGTAGACTAATGTTTATATTTAAGTGCAGTGGTCTGTATAGCCACTCACACTACCACCGAAGCTCCCCCCTCTGATGGAACAGTCCAGGGCGGGTGTGCTTGGCGTCACAATCCGTGGGCAATCTGCGCATGTGCATGGGGAATAGGTGCTTAAAAATGGGCTTTTTCTCGGGCGATTTAGTTCTGATCGATTAGGAATGGGTCGCGCCGTGTTCAGGAGATTCAGGCGCATACAAGTCTATTCGATCATGTCTCCAGCACCCCCACAGCCATAGCTGCAATCACTTACATCACGGCTCTCATCCACATTCATTAATTTGCTCACCCCGCTATCTCCTCCCCGATTTCAGAATCCCGGAAGACTATTGTTGATGAGTTGTTATGAAGAGCTGGTTACAATCCAGGAACAAAGAGATACAATTGTAAACCACTATCCATATCTTCCTCATTCCTGGTTGTGTCTGTGTGAAATCTCTCCCCAAACAGTTTCAAATGTTCTCAAGGGGGTCCGCCAGACCACAGATGATTTGAGGTATTTTTTTTTTCTTTTTCTTTTGTTTTCTTTCAGAGAAATATTTAATTAGCATATATCATCAGAAGCATGAATAGTCTCTCCACTACAATACAAAATTAAGATAAATAAATAAACATCTAGACATGATTTTTGAACGTTAACAGTAGGCTACCGGGTAGCCGCTAAAACGCGAATCAGTTGACTGTATCACTTTCCGTAGCTAGCCTAGCACGCTAGTTAACTTTCTCGGCTCGTCTGCAGTCAGCCGCCAGAGGCGAAAATGTGTGACAAACGAAAAGGAGATGACGGCAGCTCATCTGCAAAAAAAGTTAGGACCTACAGCAATCGCGAAAATTACATCACCATGGGCTTCACTGAGGGACCAGACAAACAACCTGAGTGTGTGATTTGTGGAGAAAAGTTGGCAAACTCGAGCCTGAAGCCCAGCAAGCTGAAGAGACATCAGGCGTCTAAGCACCCAGAAACCGTTGGGAAGGATCCTGTTATGGTTTGTAACCGACCCCAATCGCACAACACAAGACAGGTATGAGAGTAAGCCAAGAACTGGGCATTTATTGAAAACAACAGAAAACGGCACTGTCCCTTTAAGGGAGAACACAAATTACAGGAAAACATGAACTTGGGAAAATAGGCACAGTGCCTTTAAGAGGCGAGCTGGCTAAGGGGAAGGCTAAGGGAAGGCTAACGGACAGGGCCAGGGCAAGGGAACAGGGCAGGAAACAGGGAGGACTAGGAGGACTGGACAGGGAGGACTAGGAGGACTGGACAAGGAGGACTAGGAGGACTAGAAGGACTGGACAGGGAGGACAAGGAGGACTAGAGAGGGGAAACAGGGACAGAGGCCCGCGGAGGCGGGCTGGGGACAGGGAGGACTAGGAGGACTAGAAGGACTGGACAGGGAGGACTAGGAGGACTAGAGAGGGGAAACAGGGACAAAGGCCCGCGGAGGCGGGCTGGGGACAGGGATAGAGAAAACAGGGTAAGGCCTTGGAACAGGGTGAGGGCTGGAGCTGCTTACAGGGAGGAGTAGGAGCGCGCAGGCTAGACGTCTGGAGGAGAGCGCATCTGGTGCGGAGGTCTGAGTGGTGCGCGTCTGCTTGGAGTACGCGCCGGTACGGAGGGCGCATCTGGCGCGGAGGTCTGAGTGGTGCACGTCTGCTTGGAGTACGCGCCGGTACGGAGAGCGCATCTGGCGCGGAGGTCTGAGTGGTGCGCATCTGCTTTGAGTATGCGCCGGTACGGAGAGCGCATCTGGCTCGGAGGTCTGGATGCGCGTCTGGATGCGCGTCTGGAGTGAAGAGCGCGTCTGGAGTGAAGAGCGCGTCTGGCTCGGAGGTCTGGATGCGCGTCTGGATGCGCGTCTGGAGTGAAGAGCGCGTCTGGCTCGGAGGTCTGGATGCGCGTCTGGATGCGCGTCTGGAGTGAAGAGCGCGTCTGGCTCGGAGGTCTGGATGCGCGTCTGGATGCGCGTCTGGAGTGAAGAGCGCGTCTGGCTCGGAGGTCTGGAGTGGAACACTGGAATACCTCCCGTAGAGGTTTAGAGAGCGCAGTACAGTGTCTCCCTCCAGGCAAACGGCGACAGGAGGCGAAGGCTTGAGCGCATCTCACGCCGGAGATGAAAACAGCATAAAGACAGAAACAGAAACTCCCGTAGGAGCCTACAGACAGAGAACCTCCCGTAGGGGTCTTGGTGATAGAGATATGATACGGAACGACCCGACCAGGACTGAGGGGAAGAGCCTGGTACTTAAAGCCCACAGGGGTGCTAATTAGAATACACATCAGGTGCGTGATGGTAATTGATACTCGAACTAGAAGTGTGTGTTCGGCACCAGACCAATCAAACACATAATGACAGGTAGTCCAAGGGTGTGGCTGCTGAAGAGCAAACGAGAGTAAACGAACGTGAGGGTGGGGGCTAGTGAGGTGAGGAGACAGGGAATTAAAGGTCAAGGGAAAGGCGAACCTCACAGTACTCCCCCCTCCACGGGAGCCACCGGGCGACCCAAAAATACAGACAGAGTGGCAGGGGACAAAACAAGGCAACAAACAAAAAGTACCGGGCCATGCTAGCAGGGGAAGCTACAACAAAAGTGGGGCTAGCAAAGGAACAGGGTAGCTGAGGGGTAACCAGGGTAGCAGAGGGGTAACTAGGGTAGCTGAGGGGTAAGTAGGGTAGCTGAGGGGTAACTAGAGGAGCTGAGGGGTAACTAGAGGAGCACCGGGAAGGGGCTAGCAGAGGGAAAGGGCAGCTGCCAGGGCACTGATAGCTACAGGGCCTATGCTAGCTGTACTGCTACATTAACAAAGAGGCTGCGCTAGCTGCCGGAGCTAGGCTAGCAGACAGGGCTGGAACAGGGGCACTGGAGAGGGGAACAGGGAAGGGGCTAGCAGAGGGAAAGGGTAGCTGCCAGGGCACTGATAGCTACAGGGCCTATGCTAGCTGTACTGCTACATTAACATAGAGGCTGCGCTAGCTGCCGGAGCTAGGCTGGCAGACAGGGCTGGACCAGCATGAGAGAACAAGCTAGCTGGAAGGACAGTCCTAGCTGTGGGGAACTGACCTTGCTAGCTGAAGAGACAGTCCTAGCAGTGAGAGAAAACTGACCTTGCTAGCTGAAGGGGCAGTCCTAGCAGTGGGGAAACTGACCTTGCTAGCTGAAGGGGCAGTCCTAGCAGTGGGAGCAAACTGACCTTGCTAGCTGAAGGGGCAGTCCTAGCAGCGGGAGAAAACTGACCTTGCTAGCTGAAGGGGCAGTCCTAGCAGTGGGAGAAAACTGACCTTGCTAGCTGAAAGGGCAGTCCTAGCAGTGGGAAAACTGACCTTGCTAGCTGAAAGGGCAGTCCTAGCAGTGGGAAAACCGACCTTGCTAGCTGAAAGGGCAGTCCTAGCAGTGGGAAAAAACTGACCTTGCTAGCTGAAAGGGCAGTCCTAGCAGTGGGAGAAAACTGACCTTGCTAGCTGAAAGGGCAGTCCTAGCAGTGGGAAAGCTACACAAAAAGTGGAGGCCATGCAGAGGGACCGGGTTAGCTGCCTGGGCATGGCTAGCTACAGGGCCTATGCTAGCTGCAAGGGCTGCATTAACATATAGGCTGTGCTAACAGCCGGGGCTAAGCTAGCAGACTGGGGCCATGCAGAGGGATTGGTTAGCTGCCTGGGCATGGCTAGCTACAGGGCCTATGCCAGCAGCAAGGCTGCATTAACATAGAGGCTGTGCTAGCAGCCGGGGCTAAGCTAGCAGACTGGGGCCATGCTGGTAGTAGAGGCCTAACAAGCTGCAGGGGAGCTAACGAGGCTAACAGGGAAGCAAACAGGGGAGTCAACAGGCTAACAGGGGAGCTAACAGGGGAGACTAACAAGCTAACAGGGGAGCTAACAGGGCTAACAGGGAAGCTAACAGGGCTAACAGGGGAGCTAACAGGGAAGCTCAACAGGGGAACTAACAGGGGAACTAGAGGGGAAGAAAAAAAAGGCAAACTCAACATACACCGTCTGTGCTGGCTGGGGTCGTCGACGGGTCGGGTCGTACTGTTATGGTTTGTAACCGACCCCAATCGCACAACACAAGACAGGTATGAGAGTAAGCCAAGAACTGGGCATTTATTGAAAACAACAGAAAACGGCACTGTCCCTTTAAGGGAGAACACAAATTACAGGAAAACATGAACTTGGGAAAATAGGCACAGTGCCTTTAAGAGGCGAGCTGGCTAAGGGGAAGGCTAAGGGAAGGCTAACGGACAGGGCCAGGGCAAGGGAACAGGGCAGGAAACAGGGAGGACTAGGAGGACTGGACAGGGAGGACTAGGAGGACTGGACAAGGAGGACTAGGAGGACTAGAAGGACTGGACAGGGAGGACAAGGAGGACTAGAGAGGGGAAACAGGGACAGAGGCCCGCGGAGGCGGGCTGGGGACAGGGAGGACTAGGAGGACTAGAAGGACTGGACAGGGAGGACTAGGAGGACTAGAGAGGGGAAACAGGGACAAAGGCCCGTGGAGGCGGGCTGGGGACAGGGATAGAGAAAACAGGGTAAGGCCTTGGAACAGGGCGAGGGCTGGAGCTGCTTACAGGGAGGAGTAGGAGCGCGCATGCTAGACGTCTGGAGGAGAGCGCATCTGGCGCGGAGGTCTGAGTGGTGCGCGTCTGCTTGGAGTACGCGCCGGTACGGAGGGCGCATCTGGCGCGGAGGTCTGAGTGGTGCGCGTCTGCTTGGAGTACGCGCCGGTACGGAGAGTGCATCTGGCGCGGAGGTCTGAGTGGTGCGCGTCTGCTTTGAGTATGCGCCGGTACGGAGAGCGCATCTGGCTCGGAGGTCTGGATGCGCGTCTGGATGCGCGTCTGGAGTGAAGAGCGCGTCTGGAGTGAAGAGCGCGTCTGGCTCGGAGGTCTGGATGCGCGTCTGGATGCGCGTCTGGAGTGAAGAGCGCGTCTGGCTCGGAGGTCTGGATGCGCGTCTGGATGCGCGTCTGGAGTGAAGAGCGCGTCTGGCTCGGAGGTCTGGAGTGGAACACTGGAATACCTCCCGTAGAGGTTTAGAGAGCGCAGTACAGTGTCTCCCTCCAGGCAAACGGCGACAGGAGGCGAAGGCTTGAGCGCATCTCACGCCGGAGATGAAAACAGCATAAAGACAGAAACAGAAACTCCCGTAGGAGCCTACAGACAGAGAACCTCCCGTAGGGGTCTTGGTGATAGAGATATGATACGGAACGACCCGACCAGGACTGAGGGGAAGAGCCTGGTACTTAATTAGAATACACATCAGGTGCGTGATGGTAATTGATACTCGAACTAGAAGTGTGTGTTCGGCACCAGACCAATCAAACACATAATGACAGGTAGTCCAAGGGTGTGGCTGCTGAAGAGCAAACGAGAGTAAACGAACGCGAGGGTGGGGGCTAGTGAGGTGAGGAGACAGGGAATTAAAGGTCAAGGGAAAGGCGAACCTCACAGATCCGGACTTTTTTCGGAGGAAAGAACAGTCTCTCAAGGCGAACAAGCCCGTTGATGTTAGAGTAGCGTGGAGCAGGGGTGGCTACCGAAGCCTCCTTTGAGTGTTCGCTTTTAATTGCAAAAGCAAAGAAACCGCACAATATTGGCGAGCAGCTCATCAAACCAGCCTGCATCAAAATGGTTTAGAAACTGTGCGGCCCACAGGTGGCGGATAAACTAAAATCAGTACCACTCTCGAACAATATAGTGAAAGACCGAATTGATAAGATGTCAAGTGATTGCGAGCAGCAGCTGTCAGAAAAGCTTAGAAAGGGTCCATTTGCCATACAACTTGATGAAACTACAAATGTCGCAGACGAGGCTGTGCTCATCGTTTATGTGCAGTATATCGAAAATGAGGATCTGAAGCAGGACATTCTCATGTCAGTCAACCTTACTACCACCACTCGAGGTGAGGATATTTTTACTGCAGTGGATTCTTACTTCATTCAACATAAATGCAAACCGTTCACCATTAGGGCCTGATTTGAGAGGATGAATACAGGATTTGAATATTGGCCAACATTTTGAAATACATATGGTGCAAGATGAGATTTGTTGATTGAAGGCACAAGTCAAAGAAGCATAGTGGGTCTAATTATGATGCATATGCCTGTGTATAAGCAGTTTGTTATTAAAATGACAAAAAAAAGTATTTTATGGTATTTTATTAGGAGGGGGGTCCAGGAATTTCATCAGAGATGTTTGGGGGTCCCTGGGGGAAAAAAGGTTGGGAACCCCTGCTCTATACAGTCTGCCCCATTGTTCTGACCAGGATTATTACGTTCCTTTTGGCCTCCTTGCTGAGTCTGAAACCCATCTATAGTCCTAGTTATCAAATTCTTGGTTTGCAATGGTTTTACACCTTGTGGGTAAATAAAAACCCAGTTTTCATCTACAACTCCTGTTTCCTCATTGTCTCACTGCTTGGTCCCTAACAAGGAGAAATGGGCATTCTAAACACTCTGTACAAGGCCTCTATTAGGCGGTAAATTGTTCTTTGTTTTCACAATGTGTGCCCTCTATCGTATCGAGATACATATTCCATGTGTATGGAATAACACTCACCTTTAACATTAACTTTTTAACACTACACCATATTGTATCTATTTATTAGTAAAAGATTTGCACTACCTCTCTAACTCATCTTTGCATTTGTTTGCATTGTGTACTTGTACTAGTTTGTATATTTTGTATAGTGTTTGGTCTTTATTTTTTTTACTTTTTTACTGTCTGAAGCACAATCTAGGGGGCTCATACAGAACCAAGCATTTCACTGTAATGTACATGTACCTTATATGTAACAAATAAGCTGGTCAGGAAGGCCAGTAACATGGGAGTGGAGCTAGACTCTTCCTCTGTCAGAGAGGAAGAGCCTTGCTAAGCTCCACGCCATCATGGACAACCCCTCCCACACGCTATACACAGCCTTGGCTGATAGAAGGAGCATGTTCAGTGTTAGACTAAGACTCCCTAGATGCAACACTGAACGGCACAGGAAGTCCTTAATTCCAACAACCATCAGAGTATACAACGCATCACTGTGCCTCACTGCCTCACCACAGAGTGACCGTACAAACTCTGGTAATCTTCCTGGACTTTTGACTTCTTATTTTTACATATACACTTAAACATTTTTATTAAAAAAATTCTACATTTATTACTGTAAATGTTACTGTATATTTTTGGCTGTATATTTTAGAATGTATATATTTTAGAATGTATATCCCGGACTGTATTTTTATTGTTATTTGTGATTTTTGACTACCTAAACTTTACGCAACATAGGGGAGGAGCAAACATAACTTGCATAGCAGCCTTCTAAACTCTCATTTGAAAATTACCTTGAAGAAAAAGTTTTCTGCCAGTGAAGTTTTGTCACAGATATTTGACGGTGAAAGTGACATAGGAGAGAATGTGTCTGAGACCCTGATTATGAGGCGTCCTCCTCTGATGAGAATGAGACCCTTAGTGCAGATGCTCCTGTTGTCTCTCAACCACAAGCAGACACGTTACTTTCCAAAAACGGAAAGTTATCATGGGCCCACTCCCCACTTGAACAACATAATATATATTATGTATGTATAATTGGGTGGGTGGGGGGGAGTAGGGGTAATGTTTTATTTAAATGGTTATTAAGGTAATCAACAAAGTAACATGAAGCACCTGAAACATACATTTGGGTAACACCTTTGATTATGATCATTTTCTGGAGGTTTAAACTGCTGGGGTCAAAATGTCCCCAAGGATAAAGAATGTAAAGTCAATTTGAGGATAACAGGAGGGTTAACAAAACCATTTCAAATCATTTTAGCCCTGCTAGATAGAGGTAGCAAATAACTCTAAGGATGGCAATAATAATAATAAACGTTATTTGTACAAATTCCATACAAGAATTGCAGCCCAAAGTGCTTCACAGCAGAAAATACACTAGAATTCATCAAATGAGCATAAAATAGACAGAATAAATGCAATGCAGAAAATAAAAATACAAGATGATAGAAGTAGATGATCGTAGTGTTCTTGGGGGCATGTAGTTGACAAGAAAATTGCCAATATAGCTTGGTCTGGTTCCATTTAGGGCTTTGTACATAAGGAGGAGGACCTTCAAATCAATTCTAAATGTTACCGGAAGCCAGTGTAATAGCCTAGCTGAGAGTTGAATAAGCTGAAGTATTTTCTTCAGTCGGCTTGGAATAAAGGCATGGATCCGTTTTTCAGCATCCTTTTGATTTATAAATGGTTGTACTTTAGCTTTGTTTCTAAGGTGGAAGAATTATGTTTTTGTCACCTTGTTAATGTGGGACTTAAAGCTTACAGTAGACCTGAGTCTATGATAACCAAGACTTGTAAGCAAGGAGTAAGTTTCCCCATAATATTATTCAGCAGAATTTCTCTTGAAATAGAAATTTGGTAAATTCCAGTAAATATTGCAATTCCGAAACTCTTGAGTATCATAAATGGATTCAGCATCCCGAATAACCCCCAAAACCACTCCAAATTGATCAAGTAGTTTCCGAGATTTGTCCATTTAGGTGATTATGCAAATGTAGCTAATTATGCAAATAAGAAAAAGTTGCCCAACATGTACAACTTAGCATCCGGCAGTTTCTAAGTGCTGGTGACCCATACTATCCATATCTATCATAAAAGTTTGGTGGTTCCAAAATTTCCGGGTTCATTGTGTTGGCAAATAGACTATTATGCTCTTAGACCTCAGTGCAGCTTTCGATACAATAGACCATGCTATTCTCATTGACCGTCTTCACCAGGCAGTTGGTGTCAGTGGCACAGCCCTATCATGGTTCACCTCCTACCTCAGTGATAGAAGCTTCTCCGTTAATATCGGAAACTGCTCCTCCCCCTCTGCCTTTCTCTCTTGCGGGGTTCCACAAGGCTCCATCCTTGGCCCTATCCTATTCTCCCTATACATGCTGCCCCTTGGTCTGATCATTAAAAAACACAACATCTCTTTCCATTTTATGCTGACGACACTCAGGTCTATCTCCCCATGAAACCCAACAATATAAACAATCTTGACAGTCTTCGTTCCTGCCTAGACGACATCAAATGCTGGATGGCACACAATTTTCTACAGCTCAATCAGTCAAAGTGTGAAATCCTCCTCTTCGGCCCTCCGAACCAAACCAGTGTCATTGCCAGCAGCCTGGTTAACCTGTCTCCCCTAGTCAAGCCCTTTGTTAAAAACCTGGGCGTGCTCTTTGACCCCGAGTTTTCCTTCAATAGGCAGGTAAACTCGGTGGTGAAGGGGTGCTTTTTCCAGCTCCGGTCCATAGCCAAGATCAAGGCCATTCTCTCCCCCTCAGACCTGGAAAGAGTAATTCACGCCTTCATATCATCACGCTTAGACTACTGTAACTCCCTGTATCTGGGGCTAAATAAATCCACCATAGCCCGTCTACAACTCCCCCAAAACGCTGCCGCTAGACTGCTCACAGGTACCCGGAAGAGAGCTCACATCACCCCTGTACTTGCCTCCCTCCACTGGCTCCCGGTGCGCTTTAGAATAGACTTCAAGGTCCTTTTATTGGTTTACAAAGCCCTAAGTGGTAAGGCCCCTGCTTACCTAGCAGACCTCCTCACCCCCTATACCAACGCCAGGGCCCTCAGATCGGCTGATAAGGGTCTCCTAACCACCCGTAGGTCGAACTTCAAGTCTAGGGGGGGACATGCTTTTGCGGTCGCAGCCGCTGACCTCTGGAACAGCATCCCCATGTCCATTAAATCTGCCCCCTCCATCGAGTCTTTTAAATCAAAACTCAAAACCCACCTATATCGCCTGGCCTTCCCTGACTCACTTTGACTCTTGCCGTACTTGTTGACGTGTTGTTCTGTTTTTCCTTTGTCTATCCGTTGATTTTATTTTATTTTTCAGTTTATTTTATACTTTTCTTTGTACTTAGCTTAGCTATGTGAAGCACTTTGGTTGACAAGCGTCATGTTTAAACATGCTATATAAATAAATTTGATTGATTGATGATACACTCACCGTTAAATCACCATGAATATACCACTGCGCTGGCTTTAGAATGTTGTAGACAGTTTCAACTGCCATTCATCAAACGGAAACTGTCAACATGACCTACTCCGTGGACAACGTTACGTTTGATTTAACGTACCCGTTAACTATAAACGAGTCGATAGAGGAGTCTAATGCAAGCGAAAGTCAGAAAAAGTAATCAGCACCTTGGACACTTCCGTCGATTTGGTGGTGTTGAAGGATTATTGCAGCTTTTCTCCAGCTTGTCCAGCTCATCTTTCGTTGGATTGGCACATCTAATAATGCTGTTTTTATGAACACCGTTAGATGTAGGCCCGTCCTCTATATCTTTCCACTTGTTTATAGTTAATGGGTACATTAAATTATACTAATATGTCATTCGTTTGCGTTGCCAAGCTGGTTGATAGCCTACTCCATTTGAAATTCCATAGCAAAAATACATCTTTAGGAAAAAAATATTCTACGCCAAGTTCACGAAATCGATATAAAGACCCTAGAATTGTCTGTATTCATCCTATATTTTTCCAGATGGTGCAACTTGCTGTATAAAAGCAATAATACACTTGAACCAGTGGAATATCAGGAATATTTCCACTCTGTGATGCCTACGCCACTCTCGTGGCTGCGGGCGCATCACAGCCGTGGCAATATTCCTGATATTCCACTGGTTCGAGTGTATTATTGCTTATTTATATATATATATAATATAGCAGATATCAATCCAATTAGGTATTCTACATTTTATATGCATCATTCATGGTTCAAATGCTCCATGCACTTCATTCTTAATGTCTTAAAATCTGCGTTATTGACTGGGAATGTGGCTTATATGTGGAGATACACAGAGGAAGCTATGTAACATTATATGATTTGTTCAAACACCTGCTTCACATATATGCTATATGCAGCGCTTTGTGTTTGACATGATGAATCAGAAGCATCAAAGAAGCCCATTTAAACCATGCAAGCAGCAGCATTGTGGTATTACAGCTAATGAAATGCAGGTCAACTGTGAGAGGGAGAGCTTTAGTCAATGGATCGTGGCTTAGCGCAGTACAGCCCAGGGCACTGATCATCCATGAATGCTAAGCAGACTTAAGTTTTCCTTCAGATGTTAAGTGTTAGCCCCTGGTCTTTTTCCCTTCTCTTAGATAGCTTTTGCTCTTTTGTCATACTACTCCTGGTGTTATCTGTCCTCTAAATAAAAAGGGTAATGTTCCTTTGGGCTTTAAGTGAGACATATTATCTGATCGCGCTTCATACAGAAGCCAGCTATTTGTGCTCTAACATGATACTGTATAGCTGGCCTTGCATCATGCTCACCAGATTGTTTGCAAACTAATTGCCCTACTGGGCTTAACCTGCCTCTCTTTCTCTCTCTGTGTCTGTGTGCATGTGTGTACATGTCTAAGCTGTGGCTGTATGTAAGGGCAGTTGTAAAGGCAGCTTGGACCGACTCTCTTACCAACTATCATCCTTTTTTTTTTTTTTTTTTTTTTTTTTTTTCTTTATTATTGCAAAACAAAATTATTAAAAGTCAGTACTCAACACACAATGCATAATGAAACTAACAATTAAGATGGCTAAAATGACATGCAAGCACAGAAACAGAAAGCAAAAAAATATATATAATAATATTTTACCGTATACAGTGTATATCCAACGAAATTACCAATTATACCAATGTCTTATACAGGATATACCCCTAATACCTATTATCTAAAACCCTACACACATATGCTCCAGCTCGAACCCCCCCTCCCAGACCCCTCCGGACCAACTATCATCCTACACCGGAAAGAGAGTTGTTCAATTGACTATAAATGTGTTTTGAAACCCAGAAAAATAACACAATCTATTTGAAAACTGTCTTCATTTGAAGGAGGGGATTGAAGGTAGACTTGATTGCAGGTGTGTTGAAGTGATTTACAATTCCTTTCAGGTTCCTTATACATCAAACAGCTAGTTGAATCTGAATCTTAGTAATTGCAATACAACATTTAGAAAATCCATCCAAGGTGTATCCTCTTTTTGAATATACGTGGGTGCAGGGCTTGACATTAACTTTTTGGCTCACCAGCCACTGTGGCTAGTGGTTTTCAAAAGTCACTAGCCACTCAGCATTTTCACCAGCCAAAAATCCATGCGCTCGGGCCCCCACCCAAAAAGTTATAAATATAGGTAATTGGACAATGTAACTGCATCTATTTGTTTGGACATAAGATTTTATTTGAACAGAAACATCTAAAATAACATCTAATCCAAAATGTCAGTAGTGTGGTGTGTGCTAGATGTTCTTGGGCATTGTGACCCTAAAGGACTCAAGGGATGTTCAAAAAAATTCAAATGTCTTTGTAATCTGTTTGGGATATATTGTGTAGGGTGTAGGCTATAGTCATAAGGGTGCTGGAATGTTATTATATTTAATTAATTGCCATCCAGAGTGAGGGTAGTGTTGTAAGATTAGGGTGTTGCCTGCACCTTTAAGAGTGATGCGTTGTAGGATATAGTCGTCTACAGTCTACACAAGCAGCGAATAGTCTTAAATCAGAGTGTACGTGGGAACGGTAGAGAGCGGTGGCACTTAATTTGTGTGTAACGTTAGTCAATAACATTAAGATTAGAGAGCTGTTGTCAACCCTGCAAACGGAAATAAATGCCCAGTCCTTGAAATATCGATTTCCTTGTTTACAGAGGGAATTACTCCGAAGTCCGGCTAGTTATAACAAGCACGTTACATGACTGGCACTTTGGCCCTGGAGTGTTAGGAGAACGCTCCCCTGTACTCTACTATGGTTCAGATTAATACAGGAAAAGGTAACATTGGTCATTGATTGATTGATTGAAAACGTTAGTAACAGATTGCAGAATGGGTACAATGGGCTCAATACACACAATTGACTAAATCTAATCTACGAATTCCAATCTGGCTTCAGAACATCCCACTCCACTGACACATGCCTTCTCTATTTGAACGACCACATCAAACATGAGGTGGACACGGGCAAATATTGCGGCATGGTCATGCTGGACCTACAAAAGGCCTTCGACACTGTCAATCACTCCATTCTGATTGACAAGCTAAAAGCAATTGGTTTTGATAGTCTATCAGTGAGCTGCCTGGATGCAATCCTACCTGGAGGGGAGAGAACAGATGGTGGAGGTAAACAGTACTCTATCCCCCCCCCCTCCCAGTGAGGTGTGGTGTTCCACAAGGAAGCATACTAGGACCGCTACTGTTCCTAATTTATGCAAAACACACCTCTTCACCAAGGCTTTTCCCCATCAGTTAGTTTAGATTAGATTAGGTTCATTATCCATTATCCCTTACCTTCCCTCATCCCCTTTTCCCCCCCTATTTCCCTAGCCCTATTTTTTGTCCTGATTGTGAAGCGACCTTGGGTTCTATGAAAGGCGCTATATAAATTTGATCTATTATTATTTATTATTATTACACCTGGGACCTGGGTAAAACAGAGTCCATTCTCTTCAGATCAAATAACAAACTCAGCAAGACCGACGGGTTCTCAGTTACAGTGGGTGACAATATTGTCACAAGGAAAGATAAAATTACATACCTGGGCCCTCATTTATCAACGTTGCGTACGCACAGATATGTGCTTAACCCGTGCGTACGACCATTTCTAAGCAAAGTGTGGGATTTATCAATTTGAACGTGAACTTGACTTTGTGCTTATGTCTATGCACAGCTCGGAGCATGCGTAGCTGACGCCCAGTGGTAGAATATCGTTACTACGGCATATGCGCTCCTCAGTTTATGCATTAGTTTCAACGCGGAAATAAGCTTTTGTGCATTACTCCCGACACTGGCGCGTGTTCTGTATGAACCGTAATTCATTATAGTTCATTGTGAAATAGCGACAGTAGTGTAATTATAACGGGCTCATGCGCGAACAAGAGGTTGGCTTGCTTGTTTGGCACGGGGGGCAGACGCAGAACACCTAGCCCGTTTCGTGACTGTGATGCACCGAGTGAATCCACAGTCACTTGCTCCTCAATAGGAAACCAACCTAGATTTACCCTGAATGACTGGTTCTGACCGAACCGTTCGTTATACAAGAATCACAGAGACGTTTCAAAGGTACTCACAGTTGCACAAGGGTTTCGGACAGAGATACGGGATGGTTTGAAAGCTCTGCGTTGCTAATAAACATTTTAAATAATTTTCATAAACTGGTCAACACTGCATTATTTCCGGCGTTGTGTGCATGATGCGCATGCGCTGTGATCACACCAGGCAGCCAACGCCGGAAATAATGCCGTGTTGACCAGTTTATAAAAAATATTTAAAATGTTTATTAGCAACGCCAAGCTTTCAAACCATCCCGTATCTCTGTCCGAAACCCTCGTGCAACTGTGAGTACTTTTGACATTTCTCTGTGATTCTTGTATAACGAACGGTTCGGTTAGAACCAGTCCTTCAGGGTAAATCTAGGTTGGTTTCCTATTGAGGAGCAAGTGACTGTGGATTCACTCGGTGCATTACAGTCACGAAAGGGGTTACAGAACACCCACCTCCAAACGCGATTAAATATTGTTTCAAATAAAAAGCGACATACTATTATTTTGTGTCATGTTTCCAAATAAGATTGGCCACAACGAAATGCTTTCTACTTCAATTTGTTGGTTAGAATAGATTACCTCGCTCCGTTGAAACTTCACTGAGACTAACAGTAAAAAAAAAAGCTCCGCGCACAGATGTGATAATAATAATAATAATAATAATAATAATAATAATAATAATAATAATAATAATAATAATAATAATAATAATAATAATAATAATAATAATAATAGAGCTTCATTTTATATAGCGCCTTTCAAGAGACCCATGCAAGGTCGCTTTACATAGATAGGGGGGGGAAATAACAAAGTAATAAACATAGTGGACAGACTATGTAAATATGATGATGGGATTCAAGTTCATGTTTGTATTGATCACATAGGCAGGCTACACATGGCGTATAGGCTACATCATACATGGCAGTGAGATTCATTGTTCTTGTATATGCTCTCGTATTATTGTTTATATAGGCTACCAAATACTGACATCAAAATAGATTGTATGCCTCTAGAAATCATATGCAGCAGGTAGAAAATTGACGGAAAATCCGTCGCAATTTGGAATAAAATTGAGGAGAACTTTAATCCCTGGGTATTAATCGAACAAAACGGAAAAAGGCAGTCATATTCCAGCACAGGCTTTATTAGTTAATATGGTCTTTAAGAGATATCATATCCGACATCACCGTACGTGTACATGTCTGTCAGCCTGTCTCGTATTTCTCCATAACACGCTTCCCTCGGGTCAGTCCATTATTTCACATCCCATGGGGGTGTTTCATGACCATATATGGATAATCGGGGCGGTTCTGGTATGCAAATACTTAAAACCATGCACGAGCTCAAGCGTAGGATCAAAGTGATATTTATCAAGACAGGTGTGTGTAGGACCTGTGTACGCACGTGTGATAAATCCCGTTTTCATTCAAAATTCTGTGCTTCCGTATGAAAATAGAACACTTTCTAAGAATTTTTGATAAATGAGGGCCCAGGTGGGTTCCATCCTAGAGGCAAATCTTTCCTGTGACAAAATGGCATCCAATGTAATAAAAAAAAGTCAACCAACAAACTAGATTCTTGTACCGGATCTCCTCTCTGGTAAACAATAATACCCTGAAGACTCTGGCAGGAGCACTCATTCAAGGGTACTACGACTATGCTTGCACCTCATGGTACCAAAGCACCTCAAAGGCGCTAAAAACAAGATTACAAACATCACAAAACAAACTGGTCAGACTACTACTTGACCTTACTCCTAAAATCCACCTCACCCCTGCCCACTTTGACTACCTAGGATGGCTCAGAGTAGACGACAGAGTACAGCAACTTGCAATGGGCCTGGTCTACAAAATACACTACACTGTGGGAAGTCGAAGGAAGAGGCGATACAATAATGCGCGTGACAGGTCCTTCAGTTACTTCCTACTTTATTCATTCACAGAATCACCCCCGTACACACACCTACCACTCCCCTATATCTCCTCCCCTGTGACCCTTCAACTCTGGAGTGAGAGACTCCCTTAATGTGACACCACACAGGCCCCCCCCGAACACCCAGAGTAGACATACCCTGCAACCCCAACCCATACAAAAAAAAAATAGTACTCAGCCCCTCGTAGGAGGCCTGACTACCCGACCATAACGACTGCGCTTAACAGTCAGGGGGGAAGGGGGAAGGGCACGAGCCGGCGGCCGTCCGCGCCGGCGGCGAGGCTGGACTGGGGGAGAGTCCGGGGCTGCTGCCGGGGTAGAGGCAGACACGGGCCGCAAGCTTGCGGCAGGAGTGGGGTTGGGTGGACGGCCGCGCCATCGGGGCTGAGCCAGCTCCACCGGCCCGTCCGGGGCCACGTGTACAGGCTTCAAACGGTCCACCGATATCCGCTCCTGAAGCCCCCCTCTGTCCACCATAAACCTCTTGGGTCCCGCTTCCAGGACCCGGAAGGGCCCATCGTACGGAGCCTGGAGTGGAGATCGGTGGGCATCGCGGTGGATGAACACGTACAGGGCTGACATCAAGTCCTTGGGGATGTAGGACAAGGGAAAACAGTGATGTGCGGGCGAAAGTGCTGGCGGCGTCTCGGATGGCCAAGCGATGAGTCGCAGCTGACCAGGGGGCTGTGGCACCTGGGAGGAACTCCCCAGGGACTCTCAGCGGCTGACCCAACACGAGCTCAGCCGAAGATGACTGCAGATCCTCCCTTGGGGCCGAGCGCAGGCCTAGCATGACCCACGGCAAACGGTCGACCCAATTACTGTCCGTAAGAGCCGCCCGGAGAGCAGCCTTCATAGTGCGGTGGAAACGCTCACAGAGACCATTTGCCTGCGGGTTGTATGCTACGGTGCGGTGGAGTTTCACCCCCAAACTCTCCGCCACAGCGCTCCACAGCTCTGACGTGAACTGGGGCCCTCTGTCCAAAGTTAGATCCGCAGGGGTACCGAAACGGGCCACCCAGGTGGAGATGAACGCCCGAGCCACGTCCGCCGATGTAGTGGATGACAGGGGCACAGCCTCCGGCCACCTGGTGGTCCTGTCCACAATGGTCAGTAGGTGAGTGAACCCCTGGGAGGGGGGCAGCGGGCCCACCAGGTCCACGTTAACGTGATCGAAACGTCTCTCCGGGATGAGAAATGGCGGGGCCTTAGTGTGCCGATGCACCTTGACGCGCTGGCACGCTACACAAGAGGCTGCCCACCCCTTGACGTCCTTCCTGAGGCCCGGCCAGACGAACCTAGCCCCCACCAGCTTAACTGATGCCTTCACCCCCGGGTGCGACAAAGCATGTATAGCATCGTAAATGCGGCGGCGCCAGCCCGCGGAGACTATCAGGCGAGGTCGGCCTGTGGAGACATTGCAGAGGAGCGTGGCCTTACTGTCCTGGAACACCACATCCTCCAGTCTCAGTCCTGTCGTGGCCGTCCTGAATGCCTGGATGTCCCTGTCCGTGCACTGGTCAACTGCCATGGCTGCGTAGTCCACACCTAGGTGCACAGTGTTGACCCGCACTCTGGAGAGGCAGTCAGCCACCAGGTTGTCCTTGCCCACCACATGCTGCAGGTCCGTGGTGAATTCCGAAATGGCGGACAGTTGGCGCTGCTGCCGTGCCGACCATGGTTCCGTGGTCTTAGCCATGGCAAAGGTCAGAGGCTTGTGGTCCACGAAAGCGGTGAACTCCCGGCCCTCCAACAGGAACCTAAAATGACGCGTGGCGAGGAAAAGGGCCAGCAGCTCCCTTTCAAATGTGCTGTATTTTCTCTTGTTGTCCCGCAGTGTCCTGCTGAAAAAGGCCAGAGGCTGCCAGGCGCCGGCCACCCACTGATCACACACCGCCCCCACAGCATAGTCCGAGGCATCGGTCATGAGGGCTATTGGAGCGGCCGGGTATGGGTGTGCCAGCATAGTAGCGTTAGCGAGAGCAGCCTTAGCACTATCAAATGCCTGGACCCTCTTAGGGGACCAGTCCACCTCCTGATTGTCCTTCTTGCCCCTTAGTGCCTCGTACAGGGGGTGCATCAAGAGAGCCGCTCCTGGTATGAATCGGTTATAAAAATGTACCATACCGAGGAACTCCTGTAGGGGCTTGATGGTGCGAGGACGTGGGAAGGCATTGATCGCCTCCACCTTGGTGGGCAGAGGCACAGCTCCCTGTGAAGAGATGTGATGGCCCAGGAAGTCTATGTCTGGCCGGCCGAACTGACACTTGGCTGGGTTCACAATCAGCCCATGTTCATTCAGCCGCTGAAACAGCTGTCGGAGGTGCAAACAATGCTCTTCAGCAGATGTGCTGGCCACCAGGATGTCATCTAAATACACAAACAAAAATGACAACCCTCGCAGCACAGAGTCCATTAACCGCTGGAAGGTCTGTGCTGCCCCCTTGAGTCCGAAAGGCATCCTTAAAAACTCAAAAAGTCCAAACGGGGTAATAACGGCGGTCTTGGGCACGTCTCTGGGATGGACTGGCACCTGGTGGTAGCCCCGCACCAAATCCACCTTGGAGAAAATGGTGGTCCCGGCCAGGTGAACAGAAAAGTCCTGGGCACAGTCAGAGCGGGGGAGGAAACTGTACATTAGGAGGGGGTGGGAGGGGGGGTTTGAACATTTACGGGGGCCAGTTTCGAATTGCAGCCTCCCGTAGGTGCTCTTTGAGAGCGGTTTTGAAGGTGGGTAGGGATTCACATTTTTTTACGGCTGTGGGTAGGGCGTTCCACATTGATGTGGCATAATTGTGAAACGTGTTTAGACCCTTGTTTGTGCCAAATCTGGGTTGAACATGATTTGTGGAACTCCCTCTGGTGTTGGGAAGTATTTTGACATGTACATGGGTACCTTAGTGGTGTAGTGTATCTTGTAGACCAGGCCCATTGCAAGTTGCTGTACTCTGTCGTCTACTCTAAGCCATCCTAGGTTGTCAAAATGGGCAGGGGTGAGGTGGGTTTTAGGAGTAAGGTCAAGCAGTAGTCTGACCAGTTTGTTTTGTGATGTTTGTAATCTTGTTTTTAGTGCCTTTGAGGTGCTGTGGTACCATGAGGTGCAAGCATAGTCGTAGTACCCTTGAATGAGTGCTCCTGCTAGAGTCTTCAGGGTATTCTTGTTTACCAGAGAGGAGATCCGGTACAAGAATCTTGTTCGTTGGTTGACTTTTTTGATTACATTGGATGCCATTTTGTCACAGGAAAGATTTGCCTCTAGGATGGAACCCAGGTATGTAATTTCATCTTTCCTTGTGACAATATTGTCACCCACTGTAACAGAGAAGCCGTTGGTTTTGCTGAGTTTGTTATTTGATCCGAAGAGAATGGACTCTGTTTTACCCAGGTGTAATGATAGTTTGTTATCAGCGAGCCAGGTGCAGATTCTGCCGAGTTCTGAGCTGAGGGTTTTTTCAACCTGTAACTTGTTCTTGTCAGAGACCAGCAGGGCTGAGTCGTCCGCGAACAGGAACAAGTTGCAGTCTTAAGCTGACAACATCCCATTTGCATAAAATAATTAGTAACAGTAACGGTCCTAGTATGCTTCCTTGTGGAACACCACAGCTCACTGGGAGGGGGGGGGGGGGATAGAGTACCGTTTACCTTTACCATCTGTTCTCTCCCCTCCAGGTAGTATTGCATCCAGCTCACTGATAAACTATCAAAACCAATTGATTTTAGCTTGTCAATTAGAATCGAGTGATTGACAGTGTCAAAGGCCTTTTGTAGGTTCAGCATGACCGTGCCGCAGTATTTGCCAGAGTCCACCTCTTGTTTGATGTGGTCGTTCAAATAGAGGAGGCATGTGTCAGTGGAGTGGGATGTTCTGAAGCCAGATTGGAATTCGTAGATTAGATTTTTTTCCGTGAGGTACTTTTCGACCTGTTCGTAGACTATTTTTTCCATGACTTTCGAGATGGAGGTAAGAATAGAAACAGGGCGGTAGTTGCCTGGGTCTAATTTACTGCCTTTTTTGTGCAGGGGGGTCACTCTCGCAATTTTGATGTCTTTGGGGACGTGTCCCTGTTTTATGGAGAGGTTTATTATGTGTGTGATGACTGGGGTGACGGCAGCTGCTGAGTCTCTGAGGAATTTGGAGGGGATATTGTCATGGCCAGTGGCCTTGTTAGGTTGGAGGGCGCTCAGTTTTTTGAGTACCTCATCTGTTGTTACCATTTCAAGTTTGAAGTCGTCTTTGTGGACCCCTAGGTTTTTGTAGTAGGCTAGGATGTGTTCTACCCCAAAATGCCCTGAGTGGGAGGGTAGTTTATTAACCAGTGTTGTGGCTATGTTTGTAAAGAATATGTTTAGGTATTTGGCCACATCCAGTGTGTCTGTGATGAGAGTGTTTTCTGTCTTCAAGTGGCTGGTAAGAGTGACAGAGTTACACGCCACTGCCGAATTCTACTCGCATTTGGCGGGTGTTAATGTCAAGCCCTGCGTGGGTGACATGAATTCACTTTAGGATAGAGATATTGTGTGGTTAGAAAGGTGTGCAACGTGCTCCAACACACTCTTCAGGGAAACAGACTGTTTGACATGCTTGCATGGATCCAGCTCAAGAAATGCTGTTAATGAGTTCCCATCTCTGTCTCCTGTCCATACTCCCTGTCCTATTAAAAAAAAGAATATATATATATATACTACACATCTATATGGTCTTGACTTTTCTTGACTAATGATATCAATATTAATATTATTATGTTGACTTCAACCAGCTTAGTGGTCTTGTGTTGAGTGTTGATGCCCAAAGACTGAAGGTTGGTGGGTTCAGCAAGCAGCAGCAGTGGCCCCCGGAGGTAGAATGCTTCTAGTAATCTGAAGGTTCCCGGTTTGATCACGGCTCCTCCTGGCAGCGTGTCGAAGTGTCCTTGAGTAAGACACTGAGGCCCTGACTGCTTCCGACGAGCAGGTTGGTGTTGGCATCGTTGCCTCTGCCGACAGTGTGAGTCAATCTGAGTCACAAGTTGTAAATCCCTTTGGATAGAAGCACTATATAAATGCATTCCATTTCATCTTGACGTATTATTTTTTTCTTTTTACTGTAAAGATATATATATATATATATATATATATATATATATATATATATATATATATATATATATATATATATATATATATATATATATATATATATATATATATATATATATATCTTTACAGTAAAAAGAAAAAAATAATACGTCAAGATGAAATGTCAAAAAAAGAATATATATATATATATATATATATATATATATATATATATATATATATATATATATATATATGTATATATATATATATATATTCTTTTTTTGACAGGACAGTTTGGCAATTGGGAGAGAGAGAGAGAGAGAGAGAGAGAGAGAGAGAGAGAGAGAGAGAGAGAGAGAGATGGGGTGGACATGCAACACATGTCCTGGGCCGGATTCTAACCCAGGACGTTGTGATTACGCTACAGGCGTATACGTGGTGTGCCACCGGGGCGCCCCGACTTATTATTGTTAATGTCTTGGCTGTGGTAGTGGTAGCCGCCGGTGCCTTTGCTGATAGGACTAGTCGTAGCATTATCTTATTGAAGCTCTTCCTGGCCTGTCTAGTAACAAAGGTAGTAGATGAGAAAACATAACTCATTCAAAGCAGCACCAATGGGGTGAAAATGGAACAGTTCCGGTCTCCTAAGTGTGTGTGTGTGTGTGTGCGTGCGTGCGTGAGCGTGTGTGCACGTGGGGGGGTAATAATAACAGAATAAGCCAGCCAATGCCACGCCTTGTGTAGCTCACATGACAAATTACGGGAAGTGAGAAGGAACTGGCTAGTCTCCTTTTGAAATGTCTCTGCTACAGTAGTACTGATTGGGTAGTGCATCACGTAGTGCCCCCTGGGTAATGCAATTTAGTTAAGGCCATTATGAATCGCCCAGAGAGCCGGATTGGGAGAGACCAGAAAACAGTACTGGCAGCTTCTAAGAAGTGTGGAATTATTTTATTTGTGCCTGCATGCACAGGGTGACATTTGCATTACCTAATCGTAAAACTCTTTTAGAATAGGCCTACATTAACTTTTGTTTAACTGCTAGACTAGCATACAGTATACTATTTAAATAACAGTTTTACTGTAAGGAAACAATAAACTAATTGATGAACCAGCACATCGGGTACCCATGCACAGTCGTCAGAATGTGTGACTCTACTGTGCCATAACTTCCTCTCACATTCATTTGCACAAAGGTATTCATGTCTGGGATCAGCAGAGAAGCAGCAACACAGATGTCACCATTTCGTCAGAATACATGACACAAAACACACTAAATGAAATAGCAAAAAAATATATGTATGTATTTTAATAGTGTTCATTCATATTCACAAATTCATCAAAAACCAGCCAAGGAAAACCAAAGAACACCAAAATATCAAGGCTAACTGAAATATATGGACAACATCATGATGTGCACGGAACAGAATTACTAATTAAACTATTTATAATCAATCATTAATGGTTGACTAGCAATGCAGTTGAACACTCTTAACTTAAGCATGTGTGCATGTAGGACAGCTGTAGATGTTCTCTCTGTAACACTGTGGTGGTACAACCTTTCACAGTGGTCACACTGGATCTGAAACCACGGTCATGTTTAATGGGACAAAGGTGCTATGTAATTATCTATCTATGTGAAATATTTTCCTTCTCCAATACAATATTTGCCATAAAAAGGGCTTCAGGTAGACTTGATCAAAGCACAACAATAGTTAATTATTGAATTAAAGGAAGGGCACCATTGTGTTTGAGTCTATTGCGCTTTCAGTACATTGTACATCTATTTGATATAAACCCTGACTATTTTTACATACTAAGCAGCAACACAGGGGAGGTTTATGTGTCAACAAGACATGGTGTAAAATTGGTAGTATTGGAATCGTACAGTAGGCCTACATCTGACGTACTGTACAGCTGCTGTTTCACATTGACACCCAAACATAGTCCATGTGAATTTGGACAGCTACTTCTTGGCCATTGTTTACATCCTGCCCTCAGGAACTTTGAAACTAATATCTTACCCAGACAGTGGTGACACTCCATCTCTCTGGGGCTTCTTGGCTGTTCTTTTCTTTCACTGAGATCATCTGGTTAAGATATGGTATTGTTATATTATAATAATGACATATTCCTGCTATTACACACAACCTTTAACAAACCAGTCTCATTCAGTAGTGTGAGAGCCACCTCCATTTTGTATTTCGTCACTGCCTTGGCGGAATTTGGAAAGACTGGCGACTCCTCTGCCAGGACCTTCTCAGCATACAGTCCTAAAAATATGTTTGAATGAATGAATGGTCAAAACATATTTGCCCAGTACAGCTTTTTATAGTTTACATTAGGGATGTCCCGATCACATTTTTTTGCTCCCGATCCGATCCCGATCATGTGATTTTGAGTATCTACCGATACCGATCTTTCCCGATCCAATCAAAAAAATAAAAATAAAGAAATGTATCCCAACGATCTTCGGAAAATCACGTGATCGGCCCCGATCCCGATCACGTGATCGGATCGGGACATCCCTAGTTTACATAACTAGCATTCTAGTTTTCTTCAGATACTGTATGCCATCAAGTTTTATTGTTTACAGTGATGTTTATGTAGCCCTGCTAGTTCATAGTGATGTTTAACACTTTCTGCGCCATACCCGACATTTCTCTGGTTTTCATAGTTTTTTTTTTTTTTCTTCGATTTTAATATTCTATACACTCTCACGGACCTCAGTGTTATCATTGGAACTCATTCTGAGACCTCGAGAGTGCAATGCGGGCCGAATCCTGCTAGGTGGCAGTATCGCCTACCCTTTGAAACCTTATTTCACACCGTGTGTTACATTTTATATGGTCCGGGCGGAGAATTTGGACCCGGGCAAGTGAAAAGCTTTATTCGAGCAACTTGGAACACGTCCAGCACACTTGATGCATATTTTGTGCCATTTCATGTCAGGGACCCGATGGACATCAATACTGGAAATCGCGATCAGACAATTTGAATATTCATTTTGGAATAACTCCTAGCAAGGGTAAGGACTATACGACATCAATCCTACTTTGATCCTACAAGGATTTCACATCGATCGCAACGATCAACATATGTAGTATTCAAAACGTATGCCGTTGCTGACGATCAGAGCATCACAATGCCTTCATGATGAAACATAATACCTATTATATACCTTTGATTTGGAAATAATATCGTGTAGAAAATAGATATAGCTCTGCAAACATCGTGACCAGGGACCGAAACTAAAGCCTGCCGCCCGCCAGGGGCGGTCAGTTTTTACCTTTGGCGCTTGACACTTAGAGGGCTGCCCGCCGTGTGGCGTGTAGACGTGTAGTTCATAACGATACTCTTATTTTGATTGTGCGAGTACAGATTATAGCCGCTCTCGTCTTTTTTTCTCCGCCGCGAGATTGTTAAAAAACTACAAGTCCCACATTGCACTCAAGTCAACGGTCCAATCACAGTAGAGTGACGTGACTGGTTTCATGAGAAAGAAAGCAAATGACCAATCGGAAGCTCTCATTTGGCTTGTTTACTTCCTGAAACGCCACCATTGCGATATGCGGGCTGAGCTACCGTTACTGTTTAAACAATGACCCAGTCAACTATTCACTTTTAGTTTAATACATGACGAGGCATTGTCTAACGGTATCTAGCTGGCTAGCTACTGATAGCTGCTGATATCAACAAATGCTCCAGCAATAGTCGACTCGAGTGCATAATACCTCCGTTCCCTCGTTAGCTAGCTTAGCTAGCTCACGTTAGATCTTATCTGTCCCAGTAAACTAAATTGTCTTAACGTTATCTACCGGGCTAGCAGTAGCTACAGATAGCTCCTGATATCAATGTCTTATAACATTGATTGAATGCGTATTCTAGCTGAGGGCATGTTGAATGTGATTTGACAAAATAACCGTAACGTTATAAATAGGGTCCAGCTGCATCGCCGGAGAATCCTTGCATGCTGAATGTAGGGTCTAGCTGAATATAGGGTCTAGCTGCAGGGCCGGAGAATCCTTGCTGGAGCTGGAGGCTACTCAAGTATACACACAGACAGTGGAGCTGTTTGCAGATAGCAAGCATTTTGACTTATTGCGTGGTGGCGATGTCTCGCAGATAATACAACTACAAGTATGATTATATAATATATATTTTATTTCAATTTTTTTTTATATAAAATATATATATATATTTTTTTTTAATCAAAAAAATTTTGGCAGGTAAGAAATATGCTTGGCGGGTAGACTCTTCCCATCTACCCGCCACTGGCCGGTGAGTCAAAAAGTTAATTTCGCTCCCTGATCGTGACGTACAGTGAAAATGCCTATCTTTTAAAGTGTGGCTACATTGACTACAGGGATGGGGATAATCGCTGGCGCTGAATGAGTTAAAGTATGTTAGCTTTCAGAACCAATGCTTGTGGTACCCTCACCTCTTCCTCCCCCCACACACACTAGGTCCTAGTGACTAGGACAATAGAGCTAGCATGCACCCCTGGGGGAGGGGGGGCTAACTAGATGGCATACAGTATCTGAAGAAAACTGTGTGTGTGTGTGTGTGGGGGGGGGGGGGGGGGGTGAGGGTAACACAAGCATTGGTTCTGACAGCTAACATACTTTAAACATCACTATGAACTAGCAGAGCTACATAAACATCACTGTAAACAATAAAACTAGATGGCATACAGTATCTGAAGAAAACTAGAATGCTAGTTATGTAAACTATAAAAACACTGTCTCTCAGCACAGCATCAAATAGTGTATCCACATATTGAGCTGCAGAACACGTTGTGGCCCGTTTCTCAGCTGTATCCAGGCACTTTTTGTCAATAAAACAAGTAGCGTGAAAGCCAGCATCTAGCAGGAACATTGGCAAAATCGATCTCTAAACAATGTTTGTATGTCTCCGCAATGGTATGATTCTCGCCTGGTAGGTGAAGTTAAGCCACCATTCGACACAGTTTCTATATCTATCCCACCGTGTCTGTGTAACATTTTGTACACGTTCTTTCTGAACGGACGTGAGATGCATATAATA
Source organism: Notolepis coatsorum (assembly GCF_963971535.1). Taxonomy (NCBI): domain Eukaryota; kingdom Metazoa; phylum Chordata; class Actinopteri; order Aulopiformes; family Paralepididae; genus Notolepis; species Notolepis coatsorum. The sequence goes on along the minus strand of NC_140183.1, from coordinate 44,652,901 downwards.
CTCGTCGAGATGTAACGTTACTCTGTGGATGTCATAATATTAAATAAATATTATTTGTTGTCGCCCAATGGCCATATCCTGGTAACAAAGAGAGCTGCTATTGGTCGAGCGCAAGACATGTGACAGAACTCGCACCAATTACATCATATATATCTACGCGGTGACCAAGTATCCATTCGCGAGGAAAGATCTAGTCCTGACTTTAAAATTATGATTGTGCAAAACGGACAGGATTGTAAATGGAGAACTTTTTATTCCTAAATCTACACCAATATATCTTTCACCCAGAGTGAAAATTGCGTAGTCCGCCGAGGTGGGAACGGGATGAAACGATAACAGGCTTCACCTTACGGCCTAAGAGGCTCCTCTGTCTCAACAGCATTGGGCTTTGAATGTTTTTTGACTAAAATGGTAAATGGTGCATTTACTGTATGTAGCGCTTTTATTCAAAGCACTTTACAATTATTGTTCCTCACATTTGACCCATTCACTCACACATTCACACCCCGGCAGAGGCAACCATGCAAGGTGCCAACCTGCTCATCAGGAGCAATTAGGGGTTAATTGTCTTACTCAAGGACACTTTGACACGGTGCCCGGGAGGAGCGGGAATCGAACCGGGAACTTTCTGATTACCAGACGACCGCTCGACCTCCTGAGCCTCCTGATCCACTGTCGCCCCGAATCTTTCTGACAGGGGAAAGAATCTATAATCATCAGGAAATGTAATTAATTTAAGTGGAGACCGTCCCCAACCCTTGCTGCTGCCACAGTGTGTGGAGAGATGACTCCAGGGACACTGCCAGCAGAACGGCTTCCTAACTGAACTGCTGCAGCTCTGGCTGTTCACACCAGAATGTCTCTGCACAGGTCTTCACACATTCAGGCACAGTCCCCCAGGATCTTTGTGTTCACATATCTCAGGTAGGAATGTCTGATTCACAATCCAACAAAGCTGTCATACGCTGGCATAGATGGTGGCTGATATAATTTCTTCACTAAAAGTATTACTGTAGATGCATGGCGGCAGATTTTTTCTTTATTTAGGCGCAGAAAATTGTTATTTCCCAGCATGCCCTTTTTGGTTCCGACACCTTCATCATGTCTGCCAACAAAAGTCACCTATAGGGAAGCTGTGTTTTCCTGTTTGGTAGGGATGCCCCGATCACGTTTTTTGCCACCGATACCAATCACCGATCGTCGTGAGCCATATCGGCCGATACCGATCCGATACCGATCGTTTTTGATTAAATCTTTTTTAATTTAATTTTATATAAAAAATAAATTATTTATTTATTTTTTATAAAATATATATATTATATAATTAGACTTGTACTTGTATTATCTGCGAGACATCGCCACCACGCAACAAGTTCCACTGTCTGTGTGTACTCTAGTAGCCTCCAGCTACAGCCAGGATTCTCCGGAGCTGCACCTGGACCCTATACTTGAGTAGCCTCGAGCTACGGCAAGGATTCTCCTGCTCTGCAGATGGACCCTATTGGTATAACGTTACTGTGATCATATCACATTCAGCAAGCCCTCAGCTCGAATACGCATCGAATCAGTGTTATAAGACATTGATATCAGGAGCTATCTGTGACTACTGCTAGCCGGATATATAACGTTAATACAACGCCTCAGTGAATTATTTAGTTCAATGGGACATTTCGTTTTGAACAGTGAACTAACTTGCGCTAACGTGAGCTAACAGCTAACAGCTAACAGCTAACAGGTATACACGTCTCTACTAGACTTGATGGAGCGTTTGTTGATGTCAGGAGCTATCGGTAGCTGGCCGGCTAGATACCGTTCGGTTAGACAATGCCTCATCATGTATTAAACTAAAAGTGAATAGTTGACTGGGTCATTTTGTAACGGTAGCTAAGCTAATGTTAGCTCAGGGAGACGCCGTCCTCCCATGTCCCGTCCCACTAGACTACTAGACCCGTGTTTACATGCGTGCGGGAGGGGCTGGAGGGATGAGCAGACGCCGCACAGCTCCCGGTGTCTGAGACAGAACTCAGCGACAGCGAGTGAGATCGGCTTTGACGATCGGCGAAAATAAAGCATTATCACCGATCACCGATCGCATATTTATACTGATTATCGGCCGATAACGATCGGTGGCCGATCGATCGGGGCATCCCTACTGTTTGGAGCCCTGGACATATTCATTTTTCGAACATAAAATTTGCTCTCCAAGGTGCTGAACCATAGAATGTATCCCTTTGACTGACAAACCCCCTAAAACATCATAGCCCACTTCATCTGTAGCTTGAATGATATACAACTGACATATTAAAACCTTAATGGGTTTGTTTATCCAGTTTTTATGTTTTTGTAATCTGGTATATGTCAGATTCACTCACAGAGCGTGGATAAAATAGACCAGACGCCGGAACTATTGCTTTATTAAATTAAACAAAATTATTACATTTAGGCAGTAGTGTTCCAGGCAGAACAGCAGGGACCAAAAGACAGTTTGGTGTGGGACACAGCCTCACATGGTCTGAGCTTAGACCCAAACCAAAACTCCTAGAACCACTTCTGGTTCTGATGAAAATATGGCCTAAGAAATATTTTGTAATATAATTTTGCATGCATCACTTGTTCTAATTATATTATAATATAAATACACAGGGTAAGGACATAAAAGGTTTTGCTTGGTTCTGACTACAGCTGTCAGAAATGGTGACTTGTGTTGCTGGCTCTCTACTGATCCCAGACATGAATACCTTTGTGCAAATGAAAGTGAGAGGATGACACAGCACATGAAAACATTTGTTTGCTGTTTGACTAAATTATTATGCAGGTACAGTGGTCTCACATTTTCTGACTACAGCTGTCAGAAATGGTGACTTGTGTCGCTGGCTCTCTGCTGATCCCAGACATGAATACCTTTGTGCAAATGACTGGCTTATGATTACAGTAAGGTCCCCAGAGTACAGACTGAACTTGGAAAGTCAGCCTTTTGTCTTAATGCCCCAGCTTCTTGGAATGATCTTCAACTCTTGTTAAAAAGCAATACCCTACAAATCTCCCTGCTTCAGTCTGTGCCTGTTTTTATTATTGTCTAAGCAGATTTAATAATCTTTTATCTATTTTTAATATGCCCGTAATCTCAACAGCCTTGTAAATGAGGGAAACCTCAACTTTTTAGTATAAATTAAGGGTTGAATCAAATGCGTGTGAGAAGATGACACATCACCTGAAAACATGTTTTGTGTTTTGACAAATTTACTGTGAAGGTACAGTGGGGTCACATATTCTGACGACTGTACATGGGTACATGTGCTGGTTCATCAATTAGTGTTTATTTGTATGTTTCCTTACAGTAAAATCTGTAAAACGGTATGCTAGTCTACTTAACAGTTAATAAATTAACTAAATTAATAACAAGTTAATGTTGTCCTATTCTAAAAGAGTTTTAAGATTAGGTAATGCAAATGTCACGCTGTGCATGCAATTTGTAGTTAAATTTCATAACATTTTGTAATAATAAACAGAAATAGATTTGATTTACTTTCTACTGACGGACACCATGCCTGGGGTGGTTAGCATAATGCACTAAAATTGCCTCTTTCTCCATAACAACCAGCGATTACTGTACATGCACTGGACAGGGAGTGATGGTAATCCAATGTTTAGGAGTAGCTTCATGCCCGTTCTCTTTTTTAAACAGACAACATAACATATATGAAAGTGCTTGACTTAAACTAAAACATAACATATATGAAAGTGGTTGACTTAAACTTACAAGTATTGTAACATACAAAATAACTCAAGTCAGAATCATCATAATTTAAAAAGTAAAGTAAAAAAAAATATATATATTTTTTTTAATAAAAATAATCTTCATAATTTAGAAATTAGATTGCATAGGTCTATGAATCGAGATCGCGATTTTTTTCGATTAATCGCCCAGCCCTAACACACATGCAGAAAATGTGCAACAGCGGCCTCTGCAGTCACAGATTTTGGTGTAACACCAGTACGTACCGGCCCACTTCAAGCACGGACTGCAAATACATAAAGTAAACCCACCCGCTAATGCATATTTAGAGGACCTTTCCACGCGGCCATAAATGACAGACACATTGATTTGTTGAGCGCAATGCACTTTAAGTCAGGACAGAGTTGCTGGCAGTAGGACTCAAAGTACCTGTCAGACAACAAGGACGACTCTAAGATGAACCCTGACCTTGGCAGGACGCCAGCTGCTGTCTGTGAGACGCTGTGGATCTTGATCAATAATAAGCAAAAACCATCGAGAGAACAACACTGCGAGCCGTCCCTCAGTGAGGCCGAACCCGCTGGGGGAAACAAAATGGCTGTTCATTAAATGGACACAGGGGGTGCAGAGAGATCACACTCTCACTCCAACAGTGGTGATGTTACACTCCAGACCCTGTCTAATGCTCAGAGTGGACTGTGTACTTTATGGTACGCGATACATTGAGCCCTGTGGGTATTTGTGAAAGTGTAAATTTGACTCATGTGGTTTTACTTCAGTTTTGTGGATTTGTGTCTCTCATTTGAAATATAAACATTTACCCAAAAAAAAGAATGTTGTTGACTCAACGTCTAAACATTCTCTCTCAGTTCTTTGATCACCACATGATCCACCATAGGACTCAGACATTTCAAGTTGGATTTGATGGGTTTGATTAGAGGATATTGAGCTACAATGGACATGTGTGCTACAGTATATTTTCTTTCTCTACATGAATAAACCAATACTGGCTCCGGAGACCGTTTGGCTGTTTCATCATTACCAGGATCTCACAACACTACGCTGCAAAGGGAACGCTTCAAAGTAACTCTAGAAATATGGCTAGGATTTCATTGACTCAGACAATCAGCGGAGAGCATTTAGTGTTGGAGAACGCTCCAGATAATTTTACCCCCCATATTTTTTGTGCTGAATATACCCCCAGACACCCCGTTCCTAAAGGCTATTAAACATGGTTCAGTCCGATCTAATCTGTGGGCTGAACGGGAGCCTGGACAAGCCCTGAATCACAAACATTTATGATACACGTGTAGTCCACTCCTACAGCAGGACATTGATCTGCCGCACTGATAGAGTGGGATATAAAGCAGCCGTGTGCGCTGTGCTCCGGAGCTCCCGTGGACATGCTGACATGCTGATTGAAGTCAGATCCTGCCAGCCACAGCAGCAGCTGGGAGGGGAGATGAGGCTGCTAATAGGCTGTCGTCTGAGGCGATTGAGCCCAATAATTGCCAGGAAATACCCTCCTGTGTCCCTGCCAGACGGGGGTTCCTCTAGCGCTATACTGGGGTCAATTGGCTGGCCTTCAATGGGTAAACTCTGCGCAAACCCCCACCCACCCCTGTGTCCAATCGGGTGCCACTCAGCCCGGGCCAGAGTTTAATACAACCCATCGGCTGTGTGGGGTTGAAGTTAGTGCAAGGCAAAGCCGTCAAATTATTCCCCCTTGCTTCTCTCTCACTCTGTGCGATCGGTAGCCTGTGGATAACAGTGCCGGAGCACAACGTGGCCACAGATTATGTGCAGGTGCATGACTGTGGAGCAGCTATTAGGCCACAGCTTGTTTCAGACATGGAGAAGTTTGATGCCGTGGTGAAAGTCACACAGGCTGCACTAATCTCTCTCACGCGTGTTGTAAATGTAATTTGTCTGTTGGAGTCTTTGAGGGCTCTGCAAGGTTTTACCAGGACGTTATCGATCCTCATTGATTTCCTCACCGCACCTGCTAGAGGTTGGCTAATTCAATGTCTTGCTTCATCAGCTGACGTTTTCATCACTTTGTTTGCTTTTTTCCCCCTCTCTCTCTAAATGATCCATACTCAAATGCCGGAATATTGAATCTCTAAAACTCCACATAACAAAATTATTTATGGATTCTACGTTAATAAAGAAGTCACTTCGCAGTACATCAGGGACTATCTTTGACTTTCAAAGTTTACTCTTTGATCGATTCATGTTCTCCTTGTAACCTCTGTCTGTGTTTGTGTCCTCCAGGGCCATGGGGCAGATGTATGGGCAGCGACTGCGGCCCGGGTGGCAGCCAGAGCCGTGCGGTGTGGTGTGCCCACGTGGACGGCTGGACGACTCTCCACACCAACTGTGAGCAGAACCAGCGGCCTTCCAACCAGCGCAACTGTTTCCGCGTGTGCGACTGGCACAAGGACCTCTATGACTGGCGACTGGGTGCCTGGAACGAATGTGTGCCAGTGTCTGCAATTACCTTTGGCTCCCAGCGGCCCTCCGTGTGCACCGGGGGCGAGGAGGGCATTCAGACTCGGGAGGTGGGTTGCATTCTGAAGTCGGACGGATCGCCAGCAGATGATGCCATCTGCGAATACTTTGAGCCCAAACCTCGCCTGGAGCAGGCGTGCCTGATCCCCTGTCCGCAGGACTGTGTGGTGTCCGAGTACTCCCCTTGGACCTCCTGCTCCAAAACCTGCGGGACGGGCCTTGTGAACAGGATCCGCAGCGTCCTGGTCCCTCCGCTTTTTGGAGGGTCCGGCTGTCCCAACATGACAGAGTTCCAGACCTGTAACCTGGGAAGTTGCAAGGGGCCAGAGGGGATGTACAGCCTGAGGATCGGGCCCTGGAGCCTCTGTGCTATTCCGCAGACTCGGCCGGTGCGCCAGGTGAAGCGCAGGAAAGGTAAAGTGCCAGGGGTCAAAGATCCTGAGACCAGGGAGCTTATCCAGAAGAAACGGACCAGGAACCGTCTGAACCGGCAGGAGAGCCCATTCTGGGACATCCAAGTGGGCTACCAGACTCGTCAAGTGGTCTGCGCACACAGAAATGGGAGCACCGCTGGACTCCAGTGAGTGGCAATATTTTATGTAATTTTGTGAAAATTACTAATATATCTTTCATCCAGTGTTCCATATGATATTAGGCCTACACTGCTCTCACTTAAGAGCACTGGTGAGAGCTCCACGATCATCTCAGGAGGGGAGTGAAAGATATTGGTTGTCCTTGAATAACAGGCAATGATCCACCACATAATCCCAGCAGGCCTTAGAGAGGATGTTTATATATTTATTTAGCACGCCGTGCTTCACGTCAGTTTGCATCTTTGATGTCTGGCTGTGATGCGTTAGAAGGCCATGCCGTAAATATGTTTTTCTTGTCCCTGCCAGTGTATAACAGGGATAGCAGGGGAGGATAGCTAGTTCTTTGTGTCTCTGTTCCACTGTCAAGAGCAATGGTGCACTGCTATCATTTCAGGTCTGCTTTCAAAGATGCATCTGCGCTTATTTTTTAAAGATGAATCTTGGCCGGCAGTTTGGAAAATACTTTAAAAAAACTAAAAATGATTTCTCTGTGTTCTGGATGTCTGATCCCCCCCCCCCTTTTTATTTTTTTATTTAACCTTACCTTAACACATTGGGTGCCATGCATTGTGCCAATCATTATGCCCTCTCTGCCACTGCTGTAAGCCTATGGAGATGTTTACCTTCTTTGCAGGGCTATAACTTTTTAAATATTATAGCTATATATCTCAAGTTCAAGTTCAAGTTCTTTAATAGTTGTCATACAGAAGTACAGAATACTTTCATACAAAATGCTTCTTACTGTTACGCTCCAGAGACTGTGCTAGACAAGATAGTATCAAATAACATAATAACATAATATAGCATGAATTTAGAAGAAGAAAATGAGGTCACAGTGTTCGGTATAGACATATGTACAATGTTCTGAGTTACCATATAATATACAATACACAATACTATGCAGTGTACTAATGTACAGTACTATCTAGTGCAAAGCAGAAATGGGATGAGGTACAATTTTAGGTACAATTTACAGTAAGGTGTACGAGTTGTAGTGCAATCCTTCATCCATAAATATAAAGTGTGGGGAGTGGGTGCTACAGTGTGTTTGTTTAAAGTGGGTGTGTGCTATAAGTGTGTGGAGTGGGTGCTACAGTGTGTTTGTTTAAAGTGAGTGTGTGCGTGTGGATGTGTGTGCTATGTGCGTTTGGTGGTTGTTGTTGTGTAGTGTTCATTCATTGTTCGTTTAGCAGCCTGATGGCCTGGGGATAGAAGCTTCTTCTGAGTCTTTCTGTGCTCGCCTTGAGACTCCTGTATCGCTTGCCTGACCGCAGCAGTTCAAAGAGGCAGTTGTTCGGGTGACTGGAGTCTTTAATGATTCTCTTAGCCTTGCCCTTGCAACGCTTGTAGTAAATGTTCTGGAGGGTGGGGAGCCCCCCTCCAATTGTGCGTTCGGCTGAACGTGTCACTCTTTGTAGTCTGCTTTGGTCTTGTGCAGTGCTATTCCCAAACCAGGAGGTGATGTTGCCGGTCAAGATGCTCTCTATTGTACATGAGTAGAAGTTCTTAAGGATCTTCTGGCTGACTTGGAACTTCCTTAGGCGCCTGAGGAAGTAGAGGCGTTGTCGTGCCTTCTTCACAACACTGTTAATGTGTGTGGTCCATGTCAAGTCCTCGGATATGTATGGCCCATTCAACAACGGGTATCTATCGTTCCAGATGTGGGAACGTTATATTTTTTCATTCATACATTGTTGTGTTAATACCGTCGAGAATATGAGTATGTTTTTAAGCTTTTCTGCTGTAATTCCAAAAACGCTAGTTATAGGCCCTGAAGGATAGATTATCGATTGGCGTTTCTTTCCTATACACGCTATATTAAAAAATTCAAATGTATATGATCGGTATACATTATGCTTCAGCATGCATGAAGGAAAGGGGGGGGGGGTCGTTTATAATTCCTTGATCGTCAGTAACGGCTTTATTTAGTATGGGGTTGATATATTGATCAGACTGATTGCAAACAAAGAAATGAACAATCGGGCTGAAAATAACGTTATATTCCTCTTACCATTCGTCGATGAGAGTGGAGGAAAAATATCCCAATTATTTGACGTCGATCTGCTAGATCAATTTCCGGTTTGTATGACGCAATAAATGCCGAAATCATATCGATTATTGCGTTTCGAAAGCGATCCAAATGCACTCGAGTGTGTATATTGATCCACGCCACAATATATCTCTGGTGGAGGAATTTCCTCAATGCACCGATCGCCACTTCCGGTTTGGCGTGAGTGTAACTCGCCCGACCATCCACCAGGCGGCGGTATTGAGATGTTGCAATATCAGAACAGGGTCCAGCTGCGATCCGGAGGGAGGCTGGATGAATTATGAATGCCATGGCGAAAATGTTTTATATTGATCCCAAACGCGTGAATATTAAAGGCAACCAACTTGTGTTCAGCTTTTCGTTCAGCGTTTCTCTGATTGGCCACACGGCCAATCAATCAATCCACTAGCACGCGGCCTTGCGGCAAGAGAGACAAGAGAGACAAGAGAGTCGCGGCAGAGAGCCGCGCATGCGCATGAGGCTCCCCCAGGTCCTTGTGTTTGAGACAGCCATATTAGACACATAGCCATAATTTAAGATAATAGTTTCCACAGCTCCAGTTAACCTAATTTATACCGTAATGAATCATTAAAAAATATACCGTTAACTGGAATATGTTGTTTCTTTACACATATGTTGGATTATGTAATTGGGTTTTCATGACAAAACAATAAAAATCGCTACTTTACATCAGGGTGAACGCTGAACCGAGTCAAGCCGCGGGAGGCGCACGGAAGCCGGTGAATGAACAACCGCATTGCCCCGCTGGCTCTTCAGCAAGGAGCCTCCACAGCTCCAGTTAACCTAATTTATACCGTAATGAATCATTAAAAAATATACCGTTAACTGGAATATGTTGTTTCTTTACACATATGTTGGATTATGTAATTGGGTTGTCATGACAAAACAATAAAAATCGCTACTTTACATCAGGGTGAACGCTGAACCGAGTCAAGCCGCGGGAGGCGCACGGAAGCCGGTGAATGAACAACCGCATTGCCCCGCTGGCTCTTCAGCAAGGAGCCTCCACAGCTCCAGTTAACCTAATTTATACCGTAATGAATCATTAAAAAATATACCGTTAACTGGAATATGTTGTTTCTTTACACATATGTTGGATTATGTAATTGGGTTGTCATGACAAAACAATAAAAATCGCTACTTTACATCAGGGTGAACGCTGAACCGAGTCAAGCCGCGGGCGGCGCACGGAAGCCGGCGACAAACCACCGCATCGCCCCGCTGACGTTAAAAACGCGAAATAACGTTACTGATGTACAGTGACACCCAGAGTTTCTAGTTACAGTAGTGACGCGTGACTCGAGATAGTCCTAACACTGTAACAGTGTTTATTATTAAGAGTCAGATAGTCCTAACAGTGTTTATAGTCCTAACACAGTGTTTATTAGTAAGAGTCAGATAGTCCTAACACTAGTGTTTATTATTAAGAGTCAGATAGTGAATGAATGAATGAATGAAAACTTTATTTAACAGATTGCAGAATGGGTACAATACAGTACGGCTCAATACATACAATTGTTAAGGGGATGCAGACCTGAGAAAGACGTTTGTCTTGTTTACATCAGGGTCCCCCATTTTCAATTATTTCATAACTGTATGGGCTTTGTTTATACATGTACAGTGACGAGTGAATCTACCGTTGGTTGTTAAAAACGCGAAACATAATAATCAGTCAGCAGCGCTCCACTGCTACCGCAGCCCAACACAAGTGCGTTGGAACAGCAGCCCAAGACTACAGAAGTTGGTTGCCCGCGCTGCCGCGCTGCCGCGCTTGCTCTTTGGATTTCATTTGGGACGTGGGACGGCTGCGCTTGCCTGCGCGTGGGGGCGGGGGGGCGCGGCCAATCAGAGAAAAGCCGAACACAAGTTGGTTGCCTTTAATATTCACGCATCCCAAACACGTGATACGCCTTTGTTGGCGTTCAACGCATGGCGGGCAATAACGATTTACGCCGTTCTTGGCGCACAATGTGTTAACACACATGTGGGCCCTCTTGAGGACGATTTGCCCACCGGCACTTTGGCGACCTCTAGCAGCTCGAGTGTGCATATATTTTTAATACAATATATATATATATTAGAATAGAATAGAAATACTTTAATTATCCCGAGGGAAATTTTACACTACAAATCGCTCACATTAAACATTTAGACAGAACAAAGTCACGAATAAGAATAAGAAAACAAATTGCCTAAGAATAAGAATAGAATAAAATATACAGTAAGAAATATACAGTAAAAATATACAGAAGTCTACAGTAAGTGTAATATTGCACAGTGTTGTTTCAAAAGTAAAAGTCCAGGAAGATGGTAACTGTCACTCTGTGCTCAGTGATGCAGTGAGGCACAGTGATGCATTGTAAAGTCTGATGGCTGTCGGAATGAAGGACTTCCTGTGCCGTTCAGTGCTACATTTAGGGAGTGTTAGTCTAGCACTGAACATGCTCCTGCTGTCAGCCAAGTCTGTGTATAGTGGGTGGGAGGGGTTTTCCCTGATGGCCTGGAGCTTAGCAAGGCTCCTCCTCTCTGCCACCCTCGCTAAAGAGTCCAGCTCCACCCCAACCACGCTACTGGCCTTTCTGACCAGATTATCCAGCCTGTTTGCGTCCCCTGCTCTCAGACCGCTGCCCCAGCAGGTCACAGCGTACAAGAAGGCGCCCGCCACCACCATCATAGAACATCCTCAACATCCTTGTACAGACGGTGACTGATTGAATGAAAATTGTATTAACAGATTGCAGAATGGGTACAATACAGTACGGCTCAATACACACAATTGTTAAGGGGATGCAGACCAGAGAAAGACTTTTGTCTTGTTTACATCAGGGTCCCCCATTTTCAATTCATAATGAATTGTAAGTAAGGGTGCAACTTGCTCCGTGCAATCCATTCTTTGTGGATCTAGCCCTGAGTCACTCGTACATTGAATGAGAACCTGTAAACCTGTTCACAGGTCAGTTCCCCCTGACCAGTTCCCTGTACCCCCATGGGTCAGTTCTCTCGACCACACACTAGGTATAGTCTGTTCAAAATTAGATGAACAGAAATAATTAAAAAGTTAGTTATACCTGCGCCCCCAAAATTGGCCATTTTAGTTTTCGTTTTTGAGGACTGCATACTCTTTTTGCAAACCAAAACAACATACTTTATACTTATAGCACATGCATGAGCCTGGTCTCTTTTGAACGATGACATTCTGAAGTTTCTGATTCCTAAAAATTCACTTTTAGTGCTAATGAAATAGAGTAACATAGGTCTGAACTTGAGTTGTAGAAAAACTTGTTACTCAAGTTTTTCTGTAGTAGTTAGTAGTCCAGAGGTAGTATTTCTCCAGAAGGTGGTATGGCTTACAAATCCACACGGACCCATAGCCTGAAGCCATATGTAGTACATGTCCAAAATTTCATAAGGATTCATTCAGAAATGAGTGATTAGGAGTGATTTTGGTCAACTGTGTACAAAAGAAAAACTCAGTTTTCTCATAGACTTCATTCATTCGACTGTTTTTCTCTTCCTGTTTTCGCTCCTTATTTTTTTTTAGTTTTTTAGATTCATGCATCCCCACGTGGAGTATCATTGGAAAGCCACACTCATTGGCTACAACCCTCCATAATCATTTTCGAGATCGCCAAATGATTGACAGAACTAGAGCCCCAAGAGTCGGGAGTGGTATTTTGTGCAATACCATGTACTTTGCACAAGCCTACCGGCATGTACCTCGAGAACCGCTGAACGGATTTTGTCACGTGAAAGAGCCATCGACAGGCAACGAATAAGCCTTCAATTCGATATATATATTGTATTACAAAATATGCACACCGAGCCACTAGTGGTCGCCAAAGTGCCAGTGGGCAAATCGTCCTAAAAATGGCCCACATGTGGTACCTTGCAGGTCTACAGTATGTGTTCAGTGTGTTTGAAACCAAAGCAAAGCATGTTTAAAAGATGAGTTTAAGAATTCTGTAGTAGTAGTAGTAGTAGTAGTAGTAGTAGTAGTAGTAGGAGTAGTAGTAGTAGTAGTAGTAGTAGTAGTAGTAGTAGTAGTAGCAGGGCCGCCTGGGAGAAATGCGAGGCCCTGTGCGAGATTGAAACGCGAGGCCCCCCCCCCCCCTAAAGGTAATTTTATTTACAGTCAACATATTCTTAAATAATAGCGCTGCCCGAGGCTGGGCATGATACAGTCAACATATAGCAAGAGAGAGAGACCGTGTGGCAATAAAAGAAACTTGAACTTGAGAGAGAGAGAGAGAGAGAGAGAGAGAGAGAGAGAGAGAGAGAGAGAGAGAGAGAGAGAGAGAGAGAGAGAGAGAGAGCTCCCATTCTATTCTATCGCTTTGTAACACTGTACAAATTTCTCCACAACACACATGTACAAGTGGCAGTAATGCAGAAAATCCAGCAAGGGAAGAACCAGTGTAGAAAACAGGTGGAGTTTTTGCCTAGCAATGGGAATGCTTTGGCTGTACTGTGTAGATAGAAGTACACACTCTAGTGTTGATGTCTTTGTTTACAAGGCTTCAGGTATGGTTGCTCTGCTACAAACACAGTAGAGCAGCTGTGTGCACATGCACATCCAACCTGTTTTAGGCCAGGTGCAGGATAAAACTAAATGTGACTGAAGGAAAAATTTCAATGAACTGACCGACACAATTGACAACTATAAGCAATGCAATGCTCAGAGAGAGAGAGAGAGAGAGAGAGAGAGAGAGAGAGAGAGAGAGAGAGAGAGAGAGAGAGAGAGAGAGAGAGAGAGAGAGAGAGAGGGGGGGGGGGGGATAGGGAGGAGAGGCAGGGAGGGAGGGGGAGAGATAACATGATGTGTGTCTGTGATGATCCAGACAGAGAGAGTCTGTGGTCCAGAGAGAGAGATGAGTCTGTGGTCCAGACAGAGAGAGAGAGATGGGTCTGTGGTCCAGACAGAGAGAGAGAGAGAGATAAGCAAGACAGCTAAGATGGGCCCCTAAAGGATATTCAACTTTTAATGGAAGAACAAAACAGAAGGAAAAGATAACTTCAAAGGCAACATGAATATACATAGATCCAAAAGGACAAAGATCAACACTTAAATCCAAAGAGAAGAGGATCTATACCAGAGAAAACAAAGTAGCAAGGAGCCAACGGCCGACATCAGCTAAGGAGGCTAACTGCAAATAGAGTAGCCAGGTACTGACACCACGTACACACCGTTAGCTATGACAGCTAGCCGGCCCGTTTGGCTCAATATAGCGTTATCTACGTTAGCTAGCCGGCCCGCTTTGGCTCAATATAACGTTAGCTACGTTAGCTAGCCGGCCCGCTTTGGCTCAATATAACATTAGCTACGACAGCTAGCCGGCCTGCTTGGCTCAATATAATGTTAGCTACGTTAGCTAGCCGGCCCGCTTGGCTCATTATAACGTTAGCTACGTTAGCTAGCCGGCCCGCTTGGCTCAACATAACGTCTACGACAGCTAGCCGGCCTGCTAGCTCAACATAACGTTGGCTACGATAGTTAGCCGGCCCGCTAGCTCAACATAACATTAGCTATGATAGCTAGCCGGCCCGCTAGCTCAACATAAGGTTAGCTACGATAGCTAGCCGGCCCGCTGGTCCAACAGAACGTCAGCTACGATAGCTAGCCAGCCCGCTGGCTCCACATAACGTTAGCCAACATAACGTAGCCACGATAGCTAGCCGGCCCGAGAGAGAGAGAGAGAGATATCTCCACGGCGGGAATAGAATAGAGTGCATTAAAAACTCACCAAACGTCCAAGAGGATGGAGACAACCGCGTGGAGTTGACGAAGTTCATCTGCCGAACGACCGTCCTCTTCATCTTGGCATAACAATGCTGCACGCGCTCTCTCTAGGTTAGCTAATGCTAGTTAGCCTTTAGCTAAATGAAGTGGATTCCCAGGCTGTTTTGGTTCTGCTCTGCTTCAGAACCTGGTGGTTAGTACTCTCGGCGTTGTGTCTCAATACTTTAAAGCTGGGAATCACTTCTCTTCAAACTGACTGAGCAGGCAGAAAGGCAGCAGGAATTAAGGAGGAAAGATAGTTTAACAGTTGTTTAATCAAAGTCTAAGAATGTATACAAATTACAATAAAGAATGCTATAGTTGTGATCAAAAACACTATGCCGTAATTGAACACAACCAGGCTAATATAACAGTAAAGATAATGCTAGTTGATAAGTTGTTGAAAGTCTTTGTTCTCTGCTGATAACAAAGAGGATTCTGTTTTTCCCTCCAAAAAGTTCCTTTGTCCTTTGCCCGCCTTGCTTGTGGATGAGATGGTGGAGATGGTGAGAGAGGTCTTCGTGGGTTTGTTGGTGGGTTCCAGAGTGTTCTTCTGGTTGTTTCTTCCTGAGTCCCTCTCTCCACCATTCCACCCCATTCTTATAGCCCAGGCCGAGTGTCTTTGAGTTGATGACATCATCACATTAATTGCTCCAATCACAAGCCAGCTAAGCTTGCATTTTGAAAATAGGGGTTTGGCCTATAGGCCAACCCCCTCCACCTAACTGCAAAAAGAGGCTGTCCTTTACCTTAATCAAAGTTTAAACATTGCATCATTTTCATTTCCTTATATCTTTTACTTAAACACATTACTTGACTTGTTAGTACTTTGATGTACCTCAAAATATATTGATTACCTAAACACAGCTATATTTCTAAGTCTGTTTGACTTTCAGAACATATATCTAACCATTCTGTTAGCTTAATAGAATACATTTCAATACCATATAACAAGCTTAACAGATTGCAGAATGTGTAACAATCAATTTAATCATATTGAACATTAATTGAAAATAGCACAGACACATTAACTAATTGTAGACATTTTAGTATGACCAAACACTAATTATATTTTAACTTACTTATTCAAATTACTATTTTAACAATATACTAGGAAATAGTTAGTTTGGAGATCTCCTGTGTGTGTGTGTGTGTGTGTGTGAATGTGTATGTGTGTGTGTGAATGTGTGTGTGTGTGAGTGTGTGTGTGTGTGTGTGTGTGTGTGTGGATGTCTCTGTGTGTGTCTCTGTGTGTGTCTGTGTTCCCAGGCCGTAAGCAGCTGATAACACTTCTTTGATGTAACAGTTGTTTCACTGTGTGTGTGTGTGGATGTGTATGTGTGTGTGTGAATGTGTGTGTGTGTGTGTGTGTGTGTGTGTGAGTGTGTGTGTGTGTGGATGTGTATGTGAAAATGTGTGAGTGTGTGACTATGTGGATGTGTATTCGAAAATGTGTGTGTGTTAGTATGTGTGTGTGTCTGTCTGTGTCCCCAGGCCGTCTTTGATCACTGTGTGTGACAGGAGATAACATGTCTACATGACCTTTTGGTCTTCTGCTTTGATCTACCCCCTAAAGGGAAGTCTTACCCCAGCTGCCACTATGCCATTGTCACCCCAGGAGGGCATTTGCACAATCAGTCTTATGTAACCACACACACACAAATCTATGAATTATTGTTTTGAGGCCTAAATATTTAGTCTATGTTTGGGAATTTACTACAGATCCCCACTCGGATAGTTTACCTATCCTTAATATGTCAAACATAGATATCAATCTCTACACACTACTATCTAGATAACACTTAAGACATTTTAAATCATATTAGGATAAGATATATATCTGATTTGTCACACTCAGATCCTAAAATTCAAATTAGCCATTTCAGTTTTTGTGATCATGTGCAGTCTTTAATACTTGTTCTCGTACCAAGATCAATAGAGCATTTGAGGAGGGGGGGTCCATGTTTTTTAGATTTGACCCTGCCTCTTCTTTATTGCTCAGAGCTGGTGCAATATCACGACTGCTGGGTGCAACTCAGAAAGCAAATTGCCTTTCTTATTACACCCCATCTTCTGTCAAGCACATCTTGACTCGTGGAGATCCTCTCTTAGGGGGTAGAGCCCCCTGCTGTAGTATCTTCTATTCTTCACAGCGATGGGGAGGTCGTTGCTGGCTGCTCGACCCCTTCGCTGGTTGACCCTCGGATCAGTAGTTGAGGCCTTGCTTCTGTTGACAGCCGGAGTCGTTGCTGTCTCCTCGTTGGTTGTCTGTCGTTTCCCTTCTGAAGCCTCAAGACTCGGTCACTGCGTTGGCCAAGACTCTCCCGGCCCGATAGGTAGGCGTCTCCTGGTTCTCCGCAGTGTTGTGGTTCCCCATGGAACCCGCTGGGTAGACACTAGCCAGTGTCCTCTCCCATCCGTATCCTGTAGTGAATATATCGCTTCGGGGCACAGTGGGGATCACTTCTACCACAACAATTGATTGAGAATCCATAATTTCCATCCCTCAGACTCTCTTTACTGGTCTGAGCTTTTGACAACTTTCTTTTCCAAATCATTTATCTATATATTTCATGGCTTCTAGATCATTAAATTTCAAAATTCTGAAAAATTCACATGGCTCTCATTATATTATGCTGATACGTATATTCCTCCACCTCTCGATGTGAAATACACAATGAAACATCGTTACCGTCTTCCTCTGGTTCCGGACAGCTGCATCCCGGACCGGACAGCACTGACATCCATTCTCCCAGTAACCTGCGTGTATGGCAACAATTCACAGTCCGCCTTAAACACACATCTTATACATCACAAGCCAATTATCAATTGCACATGTTCACACCCTACACAATACTAATTTGGCCAATAGCGACCAAATCTATTGAGCTTCATTAATGTACAGAGAATCATGCTCCCCAACACTATTATCAACCACGACACACCCCCAGCCCCTAAAACTGGGTATTCAAATGGGCGGAGAACAAAAATCCATAACTAGCTCATGTTCCTTCACTTTGTTCCCAGTCCATTTTACAGACATACACTACCCCGTCCTGATGTGTCGAGATCACTCCCAGCTTGCCAGGTATCCTAAGAAAAAACACACAGAAAGAAAGAAAACAGAAAACAAAACACAAAGAAAACGCTGCCAAATCAATAAATGAAAAAATAAACCAAACTTGTGAGCTTTCTAGCTCATTTTTAACTAAGAAATAAAAAGGGAAATCAAATGAATAAACGAAATGTACACTCCCGGCCTAAGTCAGGAATTGCTCATATCACACTAGAAAAGAGAAGTAAAAATAAAAGTAAACAAACACCTATCCTATTGCTCATAACTGTTAATATGCTTCTATCAATACTATAAAATACTAGAAACAACTATGAGTCTTTTCAATTTCTTAATCATGCAGTCCACCTCTTGATCAATCTGAATGTTGACCGAGCATGGATAATTTACTGATCACTTGCTGCCGCAGTGTCACATCATCACCCTGTCTAATATCGATTTAACTGTTTAACATAATTTAATCCTCTTGTTAGTCTGATTAGTTCATGCATTTGTCAGTCACCCATACATTCGTTTTTAGTAACTTTCATTCATAATCTAATCAGGAGCATGTTTTATCATTCAATATATCCCACCTCTACCCTAGTTAGTTGCATATATTTTTATTCTGCCGGTGGCCTCTGCAGACATGACCTTTGAAAATGACCTTTCACTCCACAGCCCCAACAACACTGGCGGTCTCCCCCGGGTTGTGGGACCCGGTGGGTCAGTTGCCTGTGACCGGATGACCCTGGGGTCATCGGGCCCAGAACACGTCCTGGTGGTGTGCCATCATCGCCATGGTTCCCTGGAGCCTGTTCGGAGGAGAAAGCCACGTACCTATTTGGTCCAGTCACAGTTCCTTGAGAGGGGCCCGTGGTTGGGAGGGGCCCCGCGACCTGTTCCTGCACAAACACGCCCTGTTGGGGATATATGGTCCTGCTCTGCACAGTTCCGAGCAATGTGTCCGAGGGTCCCACACGTCCAACAGTGCACCTGCCGCACACGGTAGCCAATCGGATTCCTGCCTTTGCCTACACCTTTTCCTCGTGGTTGCCACCTCGTGGGTGGTCCTATTGGGGTTAGTTGTTGTCCCGGCACGGGTTGTGGCCCCAACTGGGCCTGTCTCTGGCCATCTGGTTCTCCAGAGGGAGAGGGAGAGAGGCGATTGGAACCTGTCTCCCCTCCGGGCTGTGTGGGCTGGAGTAGGCCTTGGAGATAGTCCACTACCCGTCTAGCCTCGGCCAGGTGATCTTCGAGAGGGAGGCACGTCTGTAACTGGCAGTCATCTGCAACGGACACTTCGGGTAATACAGCTGTCTCTGGGTCGCTTGCTGCAACGACTCCCTGTGGCGGAGTAAAAGACATTATTTCCAGTCCCTCCGTCTCACTGGACACTAAAAGGGAGTCGATCAAATTCCAGTCAATCAAGTCAACGTCCAATTCGGTCAATGTAATGTCTGCAGAGGTCATCGGCATTATCTTGATTTGGGTACGCATCCTACACCGGCCTCCTTTAACTACAAGGTTCTGTAATGGCCTGAATATTTTTGGCCATCTTTTCGTCACTTTTATTGTGACATCTCCAGTCGTTGAAATAGACAGATTGTCTACCCTTTCTATGGTCAGTGCATCTAACCCTCCGGTTGCTCCTATCTGTGTATTTTCCATTCTCACCTTTCCTTCAATCACTCGTAACGTCACCGTTTGGAAAGCAAGTTTCTCTGTATTCAAACTATTTTTACCAAACTTGAGTTAATTTCACTCACACTTCTATATTGGTGTAAACAGGAATTGATAATCTCGGTCTTGTGATACTATACCCCCTGACTGTCAACAGTCTCTTCGATTTCCCTGTTGGGGTTCGGAATTGTCAGCGCCGGCCATCCGTCCTGGAGCAGCTGTGAAAAGAGAGA
Organism: Notolepis coatsorum; assembly: GCF_963971535.1. Lineage (NCBI taxonomy): Eukaryota > Metazoa > Chordata > Actinopteri > Aulopiformes > Paralepididae > Notolepis > Notolepis coatsorum. Next base: position 44,633,246 of record NC_140183.1, on the reverse strand, counting down.
AGCAAAAAATACACTTAATTATCAGTGACATTTGCCATTCACAATCCATCATTTGTCTTTAAGCATGGAATGTCGGGCATCTCCTAGACTATGATCATATGAGAGCATTTGTGCAATTTTCGTTTTTGATTTATCAATGACACCGCCTTAATCTTTTTTCCAGTTGTCTCCATTGGAAACCCAGATTCTCAATCCTGTTGTCAAGACCCTCCTTATTACCACTCCGGGGAACTTATTTTCCATCAGCTGTTTCCTGAGATGGTGGTCAATCAGAAAGTTGTTATTCACAGCCTATCATTCCTAAACATCTGTATCGGACATTGTAATTTAGGTGAATAATCTCACTTTTACTCTAATTTGCAAATGACTATGTGTATGTGTAACTATATTTATTTCTGTCCGTGAAGGCCTAGTATGTATTTCGCTCATATTACATTACACATATTAGTAACACACATTTTTTCCATTCACAATCTCTCACACAGTTATTATATATCCCCCGTAACACCTAACCCTTTAGGTGTTAAAATAACGCTCTTCTCACGGGAACAGAAATCAATTTTCAGTGCCTTATGTCACTGAAGTCCCCGTGTATTTAGAACAGTGTCACACAACCCGTTCATAACCACAGGTGGCGACACCATCCCCATATTGAAAATCCTGCCGACCAATGAGATTCCACTGGCCAACTCGTCCTGTGGCCCACGGCATCACCCCCAGTTTCGAACCTGGAACATGACACCCCGGGCCCCCACTCAAGGATATTCAAAAATTATTCCACTCACAACCCATACACTCACATACAGCACCCCACCGTAACCAATCACACAAATATCCACACATAATATAATCCGACGCGCGTAGTGTGGCAGCGAGCCTTTGACGAGTGCACGCTTAGCGCACCCCGTTAATGCGCGGTGGCAGACAGCGAGCCCACCCCCGCCACGACGCTTAGCAGTCCCCGTACCCCTGGTAAAATGAAAAATGTGCGCAGTGTGACAGCGAGCACCGACGAGTCACACACAGCGCACAAAGCGTGGAGGCAGACAGTGAGCCACGACGAACTGTCTACCCACACCCCCATCGCAGGCGCAGCCGAGCAGAGCATTTATGCTCCAACTTACGGCCCACCAACATGAACTGGTACTGAGCCCCAGCCGGGGCCCGTCCAAATGTAAGGAGGTTGACATGGTAGCCTATACATCTCAGTGTGATTGCATGCAAAGTTTGTCATTTGAATATTTAGCTTTTTTTACTATCTCCTCGATGTCTTGATTGCAGTGTCTTGATTGCAGCGTTTTGTATTGAATTGTACAAAAGAATAAATTACTTGTCGAACAAAGCGTAGCGCCAACGCAGGCAATACCACTGCCAGCACTAGAAATTCCCTAAAAACAACAATAAAACTGAATATGGAACAACAACATACGCACAATAAGTCCCAAACTCAGCCTACCGCCTTTGAAACCTTACAGTAAACAGCAATAAACAATATACCCAGCACTACACCGCGTTTGAAACCCATAAACAACTATATACACAGGCCCCAAACTAGGAGAGAAAGAGAAGCGTTTCGGGGGGGGGGGGGCGAGGGGGGGAAGTACATGGAAGAGAGGCGGTGTTGAAATGAGGGGAGCGAGCGAGAGGGGGGGTAAGAGAGAGAGAGAGAGGGAGGGAGAGGGAAAGAGGGGGGGAGGTGAGAGGGAGAGAGGTAAAAGGGAGAGGGAGGGAGGAGGGTGAGAGGGGGGGGGGAGAGAAGGAAAGAAAGAGAGGGGGGGTGTGAAAGAGAAAGAGAGAGGGGAGGTGAGAGGGAGAAAGAGAAAGAGAAAGAGAAAGAGAGAGAGAGAAAGAGAAAGGGAGAGAGAGAGAGAGAAAGAGAAAGAGAGAGAATAAGAGAGAGAGAGAGAGAGAGGGAGAGAGAGAGGGGAGAGAGAGAGAGAGAGAGAGAGAGAGAGAGAGAGAGAGAAGAGAAAGAGAGAGAGAGAGAGAGAGAGAGAGAGAGAGAGAGAGAGAGAGAGGAAGAGAGAGAGAGAAAGAGAGGGGGAGAAAGAGAAGAGAGGGGGAGAGAGAGTAAGAGAGAGAGAGAAAGAGAGGGGGAGAGAGAGAGGGGGAGAAAGAGAGGGGGAGAAAGAGAAGAGGGGGAGTGAGAGAGGAAGAGAGGGGGAGAGAGAGTGTACAATGAAAACGGCCTGTGAGCAGAATCCAAACATATTCATCCTGTACACTTCTGCCCCCTACCTTATTCCCAATAAACTCCACCTTTCCCTTAACAATGGACGCTCGCCACCCCTACCAAGATGGACGCTCGGCACCCCCCCAAGATGGACGCTCGGAGCCCCGTCAAGATGGACGCTCGGAGCCCCGTCAAGATGGACGCCCCCTCGCGAGACATACCGAGAGTCCCGTCATGCCATGACGTCAGCACAGTTAGCCTAGCATGTTAGCTTAGCATATTAGCTTAGCATGTTAGCTTAGCATATTAGCTTCGTTAGCTTCAACCTAGCGCGCGCCTACTACGTCACATCCGGCGACCGCTTTAGCCGTTTAGCGCGGCTAAGTAGCATTAGCTTAGCTGCTCCCATGATCCCATAAAAACGTTCCCAACGACCCGTTCCGCCGCGCGGGCCGTCCCCTCGCAACGTTAATATAATACCACATACCCCACAACAGAATCCTATTTCCCTCAAAACGCCAGTGTAGCGATCTAATTAGAAATATAAAAACATAATAGTAAAACGCCAGCTTGACTCCCCCGTCGTCATTTCCGGCGAGCTTAAAACGACTTCCGGGTCGGGTTCTAAATAATCCCGATCACCTTAAACATTACATCTCTATTTTATCCGCCACGAATATGAAAACTTTTAAGTGCATTACATATCCCCGTAATCTCAAGACACTATCGATCGACCTTACACATTTGAATTACGTCTACTTTTCGCTCCGCATGCTCCGGTGTCCAGAGGCTAATACCACAGCTAACGGCTGCTGCGTTCGACGGGCCTCGGAAAACCGGCGTACTTCTTAAAATTCCCTACGGCCAATCGGTGCCCTAAATTACACAATAACATAACTATACTCTCACACGTCCCACCAATCACTCCTAACCATAAACATTCGCCAAACATACATTCATACACGCTTCCTAACACAATTAAAAAGTACACAATTAAAAAATACAAAATCAGCATTCACGCACATTACCGTTTTCTCGAACGCCGCACGCGGCGCGACCGGTAAACATTTCATTAAGCACTATTTTGTTACAGAAAACGCCCGCCCGCGCCCAAGGCTAAAACCAGACCTACTCGTGCTAACTCTTCTACTATAGAGAATACTATGCATCGGCGTGCTTCAGTCACTACTCTAAGAGACATACTACGCACGTTGTCTATCCCGGCTTAACTCTGAGCACGAATCTAAGACATGTTCCTATCCCCTTACTTGTTCCGACTGGCAACGGCGCCCCGTTCATAGTGCTAACATTTTTACTATAAAATATACTACGCCGGTGATTACAGAACCGCCCTCCCCAGCCAGAATATTCAATTTAATTCACCCTTACATCATGATTACATGAGGTTAAATTCTTTAGTTTCTTTCCCCAACCCCTTGTTGTTCGAACTGAGCAGCCCATTCTTCTTCCACACTCACCTTCCAGTTACTTTGAAGACGATCGACCAGTTGTTCTCCTCGTCGACCGGCGTGTAAGCTGATGAGTGAAGGGAAAAATCTCGTCCAGGGCCGCCACTGGTTCACGGGTAACACGGCACCAAAATGAAGTGGATTCCCAGGCTGTTTTGGTTCTGCTCTGCTTCAGAACCTGGTGGTTAGTACTCTCGGCGTTGTGTCTCAATACTTTAAAGCTGGGAATCACTTCTCTTCAAACTGACTGAGCAGGCAGAAAGGCAGCAGGAATTAAGGAGGAAAGATAGTTTAACAGTTGTTTAATCAAAGTCTAAGAATGTATACAAATTACAATAAAGAATGCTATAGTTGTGATCAAAAACACTATGCCGTAATTGAACACAACCAGGCTAATATAACAGTAAAGATAATGCTAGTTGATAAGTTGTTGAAAGTCTTTGTTCTCTGCTGATAACAAAGAGGATTCTGTTTTTCCCTCCAAAAAGTTCCTTTGTCCTTTGCCCGCCTTGCTTGTGGATGAGATGGTGGAGATGGTGAGAGAGGTCTTCGTGGGTTTGTTGGTGGGTTCCAGAGTGTTCTTCTGGTTGTTTCTTCCTGAGTCCCTCTCTCCACCATTCCACCCCATTCTTATAGCCCAGGCCGAGTGTCTTTGAGTTGATGACATCATCACATTAATTGCTCCAATCACAAGCCAGCTAAGCTTGCATTTTGAAAATAGGGGTTTGGCCTATAGGCCAACCCCCTCCACCTAACTGCAAAAAGAGGCTGTCCTTTACCTTAATCAAAGTTTAAACATTGCATCATTTTCATTTCCTTATATCTTTTACTTAAACACATTACTTGACTTGTTAGTACTTTGATGTACCTCAAAATATATTGATTACCTAAACACAGCTATATTTCTAAGTCTGTTTGACTTTCAGAACATATATCTAACCATTCTGTTAGCTTAATAGAATACATTTCAATACCATATAACAAGCTTAACAGATTGCAGAATGTGTAACAATCAATTTAATCATATTGAACATTAATTGAAAATAGCACAGACACATTAACTAATTGTAGACATTTTAGTATGACCAAACACTAATTATATTTTAACTTACTTATTCAAATTACTATTTTAACAATATACTAGGAAATAGTTAGTTTGGAGATCTCCTGTGTGTGTGTGTGTGTGTGTGTGAATGTGTATGTGTGTGTGTGAATGTGTGTGTGTGTGAGTGTGTGTGTGTGTGTGTGTGTGTGTGTGGATGTCTCTGTGTGTGTCTCTGTGTGTGTCTGTGTTCCCAGGCCGTAAGCAGCTGATAACACTTCTTTGATGTAACAGTTGTTTCACTGTGTGTGTGTGTGGATGTGTATGTGTGTGTGTGAATGTGTGTGTGTGTGTGTGTGTGTGTGTGTGTGTGAGTGTGTGTGTGTGTGGATGTGTATGTGAAAATGTGTGAGTGTGTGACTATGTGGATGTGTATTCGAAAATGTGTGTGTGTTAGTATGTGTGTGTGTCTGTCTGTGTCCCCAGGCCGTCTTTGATCACTGTGTGTGACAGGAGATAACATGTCTACATGACCTTTTGGTCTTCTGCTTTGATCTACCCCCTAAAGGGAAGTCTTACCCCAGCTGCCACTATGCCATTGTCACCCCAGGAGGGCATTTGCACAATCAGTCTTATGTAACCACACACACACAAATCTATGAATTATTGTTTTGAGGCCTAAATATTTAGTCTATGTTTGGGAATTTACTACATAAGCTACTAGCCGACATGGCTATCCCGACTGAACCACACGTTAGCACTCGATATTATAACGTAGCTAAAGCTAACTAGCTGTCCCTGCCTTTAGCTAAGCCGACATGGCTAGCTTGACTGAACTTTCTAACATGCAACAACTTTCATCTTCAGTCCATCTGCCGAACAACCAGGCACGTGCACACATAGAGGCCAAGGGGTGCCTGAGCACCTGCCTTTTTGAGCCTCATCAAAAAAGTGCCCTTTTTGAAAAAAGATTTTAAAAAATGTTTTTTTTTTTTTTTTTTTTTTTTACCGTTACGCATATAGACTGCCCTTCCAACTGAAAAATGTCAGGATAGAATAAAAATATTAGGTAAAGAGAGAGAGATGCCCCATATTCCATTGCAGTTTGCACGGCCTCCTCAGCGTGCCTCTCCGCGGACCTATATTTTATGCATAGCGTGGGTGATGATGATGATGATGATAGAAACCGCTGTTGAATGCTGGTATTACACTCATTGAGGGACACGAAGAAGTCAAGTCCGATGGGATTTGGGAATCTCAAATACAAATCGGGATTGGAATAAAAAATGCATTTATATTAAACAATACAGAATATACAGCACTTCTTGGGGTCTGTAGGGTAAGCACTTATTCCCTCCCCCCTGAACATTTATGGAGATGTATGGGCCTTTTAAGTCAGTGATAAAAGTGTCTTTCAAGGATAAGTGAGCTCCTGCACTGATTATTATAGTTCAATATTCAATATTTGATCACCAAACCCCCCCCAAAAAGCATAAAAAGGGGGCCCCCCGCCCGAAAAGGCCCTTAAAAATCGTGCTCGCGCACTTCACGCGCTCGGTTAATATATACACAAGTGTAGTGCCCTTTTCAGCCTTTGAGCACCTGCCCCTCTAAAGTCCTGTGCACGTCCCTGCGAACGACCATCCTCTTCGTCTTGGCTGGCATAACCTCCAATGCTGCACGCGCGAAATAGTCAGACGCAGCTGACGCACGCCGGCCGACTGTACACATGTAACCCCTCCCTTCGTTGAAACCAATAGTATGTCTGCTGCAGAGCCCCAGAGCTCCAATAGTGTATCTGCAGTCTGCAGAGCCGCAGAGCCAGGAACAAGTCAGACACATTCTACAAACGTGTCTAATGTGAAATATATAAGCATATAAGCAAAACTAGATTTTAGGTCTGTGATGAAAAAAGGGCCTTGCGGGAAGGGGGGCCTCGCAAAGAAAATAAAAAAATAAAAAAATAATAAATAATTTTTTATTTTTTTGTGCGAGGCCCCCCTTCCCGCGAGGCCCTGTGCGACCGCACTGCTCGCACACCCCCTGAGGCAGCCCTGAGTAGTAGTAGTAGTAGTAGTAGTAGTAGTAGTAGTAGTAGTAGTAGTAGTAGTAGTAGTAGTAGCAGCAGTAGTAACGGAACGTAGACCAAATGCCAGGCACGTTGGAACTTTAAATCGGTAGGGGGTGCGGCCTTTGAGCCGCCGCGGGGGGCGTCGCCAGATGATTAAAAAGAAAAAGAAAAAAATTGCAGTCAGGCCACTGAACTTAGAAGCAGGCCAGGCCAGTGTTTCTAGTTGCACCAGCGCAATAGTTAGATAAGCTAGGTGGGGAACAACCAGGAGATCACTGCAACTCACACAAGTTGGAGAACTACTGTATCTCTCTCTCTCTCTCTCTCTCTTGCTCTCACACACACACTAAGGGAGCCGCATGTGATTGGTGGAGGCGGGACCCTTACAAAAAAATGCTAATCATTGACACATGCTAGCCTGTAATAATCCCCCCCAGAAAAATCTACTTTGCATTTGATATATTGCAAATATATGCCATCACACATGCTGGCCCCGTCAAAACAGTATCCTATCAGCCTCTCCATGGGCAGGTCGAGGCGTAAAAGTATTTTATACACAAAAACAGCGTCTCGGCTGTTGTGTCTGGGCCGGGCATTGTAAAAACCCCAAAAGAAGTTCTGAGCTTCCAAGTTGTCATCGGCAAACTGTATATTACTCGAGAATTGTTATTTTCCAGTGAGTGACATCAGTGGTTCCGTCAGCGCTCAAGCCAAAGAATGGGCTTTTGGATGCTTTGACTCTAATTTGTCGCTGAATATCATGGGCAAACAGCTGTAAGATTTCATTTTGGATGTTGTTGGACATCCAGTTATCGCTCTTTTGGAGCCAATTCTTCAACTCGGGATCAGACTCGGTGCGCACTCTTTCCATCATCAGCTGCCATAACACCCCATCCCTATTTGCATCACCCCTCAGTGGAAGCCCCTGGCGCCCGATGGGGGGTATAGGGGAACAGACTCAGTTAACTCTTCAATACCTGATGCTGAGGCTGAACCTGTCGTCTCTGTCTCTCTCTGACGTTTATCAGATTTAGTGGGTCACTGGGACCGGCGGGACGTTTAGAAAATAAATCTGATATTTGTCTTTTCTGCGAGTGAGACATTCTGTGCTAGCAAAGTCTGACTACTAGCTAAAATCAACTGACTGCGCAAGCACTGTATCACAGTAGCTCAGTGGTTCGTGGCGCGTGGGAAGGGCGGGAGACGGGAGGTGAATACAATTAGTTGTTTCACCTGTCATTCAATCAGTCTGTGACAGTCTGTCATCACTCGAAAATCTACTCTGCTGCAATCTTGTCGGTTTTACACGTATGATTGTGTATGTACAGTAGTGTAATGAATGAATGAAAACTTTATTTAACAGATTGGAGAATGGCTACAATACAGTACGACTCAATACACACAATATTAAAATGGTGAAGTGCTTTGAGCAGGATAAACTTATAATATACAGTGTTACAGTTATACAGTTACAGTATATAATATACAAATATATAAATACTGTCATAATACTGTCATTTGTGTGATCATAGTCATCAGCCTTATCAATACTACAAGGCCTGCTTTTGCAGTAAGACTATTGGACTATTTTTAAATGTCGACCCCCATACTTCCGCACAGTATGATATCTAAGGAAATATAAGTGAGCAGTAAATTATATACAAGGCCTTATAGTTTAATATATTCTTAGATTTATACAGGATTGCTACTGACTTTGAAATGTTTAATATGTGGTTTCCATGTTAATTTCTGATCAATAATTGTAACTCTATCAATTTTAACATTACAGATACATTTTCCCCATCTACTATCTTCTTTTTTCGATTCCTCAAACCAAGTTTTGAGAATGTCCAGCTCACTTTCAATATCATATAGAAGTTCCTTTGATTTCCTGAGCAAAATAAATGAGCAAAAATAAAATTAATTCTGTAACATTGCAAATATCATTAATATAAAGTATAAAACAATTTGGACCGTTCACCGATCGTTGAGTTAGCTACTCCACAAGTGACCTTCCTAAATCCTGACACAGTATCATTCATTTGCACACATTGCTGTTGGTTATCCAAGTAGCTTTAAACAAATCATCTGCATAAAAGCTGACTTGACAATAATGAACTGTGTTATCTGAACAGTGTACTCTGTCCCTGTGTTAGAACGCTGTCAACATATCTCTTCTTGCCAACGGTTTTCCCTGGTGTTTCTCTCCCTCTGTCCTTGGCCTTGATGAATGCCATTGTTTTATGCTGAGGGACAATGACATGGAAAGAAATCATTGTTCCTTCTCGGAATCCACCAGGTCTCTCGTCTCCAGGAAAGCATCGGTGACAATATCAGTAATGCAGCATTATGTATCTGTCACACACTGTGTACGAGCAGATTTGATCAATTATGTACTAAATCTATTAATTAATGTGTTGTCGGCGCCAAGTTCACAGCAGTGGCTGGGATCATATATTTCAAAGGAACCGTGAAAACAACTCTTGGGCCCTTAGGAACATAAATATTAATCATTCACTTGTTTATCTCTGGTTCTGAAATATTCATGGTTGTTTTTTACCACTTTGGAAAAAGTGGAACAAACTTCCCGGTGAAGCGGTAACCAGTGAATCCCACTCAGCCCTACTCTTGAACATCCTGCTTGCGTCGCTTCCTGTTTCATTTAATGTGCATCTGTCGCTGGGCCCCCGCGTCCTCAGCAGTCCTCGCTTCAACCACCACCAGCCCAATTCCTTAACCCATCATTTCAAAGAACTCACTTTGCACCCTCGTGTCTGGATAATCCAGCTTGCCTCGTGACCATTTGAAATCATATCCTGTTACATCATTGCATTTAATGCTGAGTGTGTTATGGTTTGATACCGACCCCAAACGCACGACACAAGAGAGTAGGAATTCAGAGTTGCCAAATACGAGGGCTTGTTTATTTGATACTAAATATAAAGAGTACAGGAAAGGCAAGTCAACAAGACAGGTACATAGGACAAGGGGCAAAGTTCTGCTGCTCTGCAGCTTCTCCCGTGATGGTAGTCTTGGGGATAGCAGGTGTTGACGTCTGAACCGCTCTGCAGAATTCTCTCGGCAGAATCTCAGATGTGTTGCGAGACCGAGAGAGGGAGAGAGGGAACGAGTCAACACAGTGCAGTTTGAACGAGCAGGAGAACAGGGTGAAAAATTCTTTGTGTAATTTAAACACAGTGAGCACAATTCCAAAACAGCCCAAGTGAATCTCTTCGTGTAATACACACAGTGAGCAAAACTCCAAACACAGTCCCAGTGAATATCTTCGTGTAATGTACACACCGTTAGCAAAAATCCAAACACAGTCCCAGTGAATATCTTCGTGTAATATACACACAGTTAGTGAAGTCCAAAACAATCCAATAGTGAAATAATATCTTCGGTGTGAGCAACACACAGAGGGAGATGGAAGGTCCCAAAAATATTATCCCATAAGGGAACAAGCAAAAATAGAAAAGCTGGGTGAGTGACTGTCTGACAAAAGGTGGTAGTCTTCAGTGTAATAGTTACACACGAAAAACGGAATAGATCAAGACAGTCAATAAAACTCACCCAGACGTAATGCGTAATGGTGCTGGAACAAAACAGCGGAGCGAGGGCGCGCCACGGGAACAGGTGTCCAAGGGAAGGCTTCTTGGAAATTCCTGGAGATAGCACAAGGAGCAAAAAGCAGCAGCAGCAGCAACACGGGGAAATGCAACCAGAGAAAAATCAAGACGATCCAACAAACTTAGAGTGGAGAAACGGGGTATAAATAATAGGGGATCGATTGATTGAAAAGCAGTGACAGCTGGGGAATGTGATTGAAAAGCGTGCGGTCCTGAGAGAACCAATCAGCGACGTCTCTGATGACGTCACTGGGGAGAAGCGTGTGAATGAGGGAATTGAAATAATTAACAGAAAAACAAATGAAAACAGAGCGAGGGTGGTTAAAGGAACAGAACGAGTGAGAGAGCAAGGACAGAAACCTCACAGAGTGCCCCATATGGTGTCATACTTAAGTAGCTCTCAATTGTTATATCTTCAAGGCGACGAAGTGAAAATGATTTCTTAACCAATTTATGCCTGTTTAAATGTGGATTCTTTGTTTTGATGTCTCTGGAAGCACATGGAGTTCATTAGGACGCGTGATTGTGCACATGTACTATTCAAAGTGTTTCTGAGTCGAAAATGATTGTGTCCTCATTCTGTCTGAATGACTGAGATGAAGAAATAATGACTTCTTCTGAGACTTCAAACGGCCCACAACAATGCTCAAGCGTACAGACACAACAAACATTAAATAATCAAAGGAGCCAGTTGCAGTGGAAATGGGTCACTGGACGCATTAGGGCTTTTCGAAACATGTGGAAGTTCCTTCAGAAGAAGCAGGAAACTGGAGCCATAACCCTCAGCAGGGCATCCATTTAAAATAGTTTTCTTGTTATTGTTTTGCTTCAAGTGCAAAATGAAGTCTCACGCCAAGTGTGTTTGATAGCAGAGAACAACTAAGGATTTATTTCTGTATCACTTCAATACCAGCGTCAAATAGCTACAGGGGTGTCTGTAAAAAGAAACTGCTCACACGTTCTCCCTGTTCTAGTGACAGTCTTGAGAGCTGGAGGTGAAGCGTGGCGGCAGCGTCTAAACGAGAGGTTTCTAAATGAAGCAGTGCTGTAATTAGCACTAATAGCTCATCAGCCGCATGGCCTCGAGGGGAAGGAGACGCATACTGGGTAACAGAAAGCGGTCGGATTTAGTTAGAACACATTTCTAATCATTCCAAAAGGGGCCTTGGAAAGGACGACCATTCATCAGCGCTGAAATGTGAGGTTTGGAAGATTAATAAAAGATTCCCGACGATGACTGATCAGAAGTGGGTCCAGGCGCCTCTTGACAGACTTTGCGTTCAAGGGTGAAAATGGGTGATGTGTTTTTCCATCGGGAGGGGGGATTATGCAGCGTGGAATGCCAAATGAGATGCTTAGCTACAGTAATAACAAGATGCAATCGCTTGGTGCGAAGGAGCTATGAGTGAGGCTTCTCATAGCACTCACGGTATCCTATTCGTTCCATCGACATGTTCAAAGACCAGGCCAGACGGCGGTGCAGTGGTTAGCGCTGTTGCCCCACAGGTCCTGGGTTTTGCATGTTCTCCCCGTGTTTGCGCTGGTCTCCCACATCATACAAAATACATAAGGTATATCCTGCCATTGCCCTTGACCAAGGTACTGGCATTACAACTGTGGTTGGTCCACTGGGCGCCGCACATTATGTGTGGGTGCTCACTGCTCCTAAATAGTTAGGATGGGTCAAATGCAGAGGATGAATTGCCCCGAGGGGCTTCATGAAAGTATACATACATAAACCATTGCTTTAATGCTTCCACAGGAGTACCCTCTAGCACCAGCCCTGCTAGACCTCGCTGACCTCGCCCTCTCTCCCTCCTCTCTTCCTCCACAGCATCTGCATGCCGAGGGACCTGCCTCAGACGGTCCAGTCCTGCACCCTCCCCAAGGACTGCCAGCTGACCGAGTGGGCGGACTGGACCCCCTGCTCCAAGGCGTGCCTGGCCCACGAGGCCCCCAGTGGCACGCGCACCCGGAGCAGGCGTGTGCTCCAGTTCCCTGTGGGGGAGGGGGCCGAGTGCGCTCATCTGGAGGAGGTGGAGTCATGTGAACCCCAGGGTGACGGAGTGCCACCCTGCGCCACGTGAGTGTCTTTGGTTAACAAAGGGGGGGACGTGTGGTGTCAGAATTGGATATTGTGTTTCACAGCTTAGGGTGACAGCGTCACAATCTATATGGATATATAAGGTTGCATAGTACCGGCTCTAAAACGCATGATTGTGATAATGCCTTTGTCATGGATATTAAAAGCTGGATCTGGTTCTGTGGTTCCAAAAAGCAAGCTGGACAACGGTTTCAAAGCAATGGCTTCTGGATTCTTGTTGATTTATTCAGCAGGCAGAATGAGTTACAGCATTCAGTACAGGTTCGTTCTTCCAGCTGACTGTCCCCTTCTGTTCCTATAAGTTGTTTAAATCCTTTCCTCCAATACACAAGTGGGTGTGGTCGTGCCCACTGCCCTTACTGGCTGATCATCAACTGGTTTGGCGTGTTAGGTCAAGATAGTGAGTTAGTGTGAGTTTGTGTGTCACATGAAAGTGTGTGGTCAGGAGTGTGTATTTGTGTCTGTGGGTGTGGTGTGTCTGTGTGTGTGTTATCTAAGTCTGTGTGTTTGTGTGTGTCTTATTATATTATCAGTATGTAAGTTATTATATTATCTGTGTGTGTGTGTGTTATCTAATTATGTGTGTTTGTGTGTGTGTGCTATCTAAGTCTCTGTGTGTGTGTGTGTGTGTGTGTGTGTGTGTGTGTGTGTGTGTGTGTGTGTGTGTGTGTGTGTGTGTGTGTGTGTGTGTGTGTGTGTGTGTGTGTGTGTGTGTGTGTGTGTGTGTGTGTGTGTGTGTGTGTGTGTGTGTGTGTGTGTGCGTGCGTGCGTGCGTGTGTCTTGTTTGTGAGGCGTTGCCTGTCATTTACATGTATACAATGATGTGAGGAGATACAGAATCAATATGAACGTGGTTTCTTGGTTGTCTACGAACCCCTGTTGTTACGGCTGGCACAGCTGTCCTTTATTAACCAAGCTGAGTTGAGACAATTTTATCAAGTTAGTTTTAACTTAATTCTTAACCAATGGCCATATGAATCTGCAGAGTACCCTCTCCCAGACAGAGGCTACATACCACTACTCTTGATCTTCCTTTAGCCACATCAACAGGCTAAGTCACTCTCCTGGGTGGCTCGTGGGTGAGAGTAATGGTGAGCGTGTGTACTGTATGTGTCTGTATGTGTCCACATGTGTGTACATGTGTGTAGGAGGCGGCATACCGAGACAGATTGGTCTAAGTGTTTGGGCTGATGCCAAATACAAACTAGAGACAAATAGAGAGGGACTGCAAGGATATTTGAGCCCTCTCTCTCTCTCTCTCTCTCTCTCTCTCTCTCTCTCTCTCTCTCTCTCTCTCTCTCTCTCTCTCTCTCTCTCTCTCTCTCTCTCTCTCTCTCTCTCTCACACACACACACACATACAAAGACTCACAGATGGCCTTCATTCCGTCACTTTCATCATATACCATCTTTACACAGCTATTCCCACAACACTTGAGCGTTCTTTCCCCCTGCTCCCAATCTGCCTGATGTTTGATTGTCTGTCAGACGATCCACTTGTGACCTGTGATGTATTAAAGAACTCTTTAAACGATTATCTCCATGGCCAAGAAGCCCCAACTTTTCACCCATAAATCTCAGATGTTTTCCGTTTTGTTCTTGGATATTCCCCTTGGAGTCATTCCCTTTCCGCTGACACAGATACGCCTCGTAACCGGTATTGTCTTACGATACCTGCAGACGCGTCAACACGGTAAACAGATGTTGTTGAAGCTGCAGGGGAGGAAGTACAAAGAGGTGCCCTCATCGTTAGTTTACATCTCCATTCTAGGCCTGACAGCCACAAAGCAAATATGTGGGCGTGTGAGAAATCAGTTGGAAAATGAGTTTACCAGACACAGCTGACTGTGTTTTTAATACAAGCTAAAGTTAGTTCTGCCAGAGTGTACAGTAAATGAACTTTGACAGTATATCACACCCACACACATCATGTTATCTATCCCCCTCCTTCCCTGCCTCTGCCTCTCCTCCCTATTTTCCCTCTCTCTCTCTCTCTCTCTCTCTCTCTCTCTCTCTCTCTCTCTCTCTCTCTCTCTCTCTCTCTCTCTCTCTCTCTCTCTCTCCAGTTACACCTGGAGGACCACGGAGTGGAGTGACTGCCGAGTGGACTCGTTGCTAAGCCAACAGGACCGTCGACGTAGCAACCAGACGGGGTTGTGTGGGGGTGGCCTGCAGACCAGGGAGGTGTACTGTGTCCAGGCCAACACTGAACTGCTGACGTACCTCAACAACCTCAAAGACAAGGACAGAGGTATGAGACAGGTGCTCTCTCCGGTCACTGGCTCGTCTTAGTTGATGAATCTGTCGGTTTGGTCTTAGTCAACCAAAACTCTGTTTGTCGGTCGTTTTCTATGCATAAAGAGGTCCTTCCACATGATTTTCCAGATTTGTCGATTACATCAACAAATCAAATCACGCAACAGAGTCCTGTGACTATTAGGTGACTGAGAATCTCTTCACGTAATCTGGACGTTGTGGACAGCGACTCCTACAGGTCGGTTGGGGATGCCTGCACAGCAGAGACAGGAAATGGCGGGGGTAGTGTGAGCCTCCCACACGTTACACCTCGCCAATGAGAGTCCGCGCTGGCAGGTGAAAAGATGTGACAGGCTGCCTCCTTGTGTATCCGAGGGGACACGTGATGCAAGGCTTCTATCCTCCCTACAACCGGCCAGTGGGGGGCATATGCGAGCAACGTTCAAGACAGGGGAGGGGAGAATTGGCACACTGGAATTGGGATGGGAGAAAAAATTGAAAAAGAGGAGAATAAGTGGATAAAAAAAAATAATTCAAATGTGTCTAATCGAATATTCCCATTGTGTTTTTGCTTTGAAAATACTCTTTCAAGCAACCCCGTGGCCATAGCCAAAGTCGCGTCGTTGCTTACTGTGTGGCACAATGCACAAGCAGATTCTTACAGATATCACCAGATGACACTGGTTAAACAAACAGAGAGAGCAACTCAGATGATTTAGATCAAAGACCGCCAAATGATATGTAACACACTCCAATCCTCCAGGTAGTAGTCAAGTCAAGTCAAGTCAAGTCAAGTCAAGAGTTTTATTTGTCACAGCATACAAGTATACAGTGAAATGCGGGGGGTCTTGCCCGCAACGATTTTGCAATAATACAATAATAAGAATCCAATAGGATGAGAATAAGTACACATGCACATCAGTCCAGTGGCGGATTAGTAGCACTTTCATATAATTTCGTATCAAACAAGGTTTGCATCAAAGACGTCAGCCGACACGTCACATCGACTCGTGTCCAAAACACAAACAATGGCAGACTATCTCGTCTGGTTGCCAGTGTTGTTTTCTTCCCTTCAAATATCCCACTGTGACCAGATAATCAAAGCTTCCGTCTTTTGTTCCACACATCTAAACAGTTTGTCATCCGCTGCCGTTATCCTCATTCCACCCTGCATCAGACAGTAGCCCCCTCTTCATGTCATAATCCGGATGAGGTCCGCTCATGTGTCCTGGTGTGACTGGTAAGATAAGATAAGATAAGATAAGATAAGATAAGATAAGATAAGATAAGATAAGATAAGATAAGATAAGATAAGATAAGATAAGATATTCCTTTATTGATCCCCTTGGGGAAATTCAGGCATCATAGCAGCATGGGGGAGGGAGGAGGGGAGGCACAGGTAGTAAAAAAGCAGTGTAAACAATATAACAAATCAATATAATTAACTCTGGACATGTGCATATGGGCAACAAGGCGCGAGATGACGGTATGTATGCCCTCTCAGTTATATTTGCCCTGCAATAAATAGTTACAATATATAATCTAATAATCCAATAACCTAAATCGAATCTAATATATTATCTGAAAAAAACCGAAATGCTAAAATGCTAAATATATGCAATATATAATCTAATAATCCAATAATCTAAACCGAATCTAATATATAATCTAAAAATGCTAGTTGCTAAAATGCTAAATGCTAAATATGATCTTATGAAGTATACAGTATTCACATAACGTGCGGTATGCATAAAGTAGTATATTGTCCTTTTAGGTTCCTAGTAGTTGGATGTCTGGCAGCAGTCCCTGCCCAATGTTGTGGAGCCTGATGGCCGTTGGTATAAAGGACTGGCCGAGGCGGTTAGTTGAGTGTCGGGGTACATGTAGCTGGAAGTGCAGAAGGCCCCCCATTTATGACACTTGTCAAACCATCTTACAGTCAACGCTGCCCTCTAAAGAGGGGTTTAAAGGCATTACTTAAGACTGAGCTTATGGAGACCAACCGTGAGAGTAGGTAAGATGGATGGTTGCCAAGTGTAGAGAGATGGTCCTTATATGGAAGCTAATGGAAAGTGTTCAAATGAGGGTGGAATCTTGTTTTTTTTGTGTGGGATGACCCCCTCCAGCGCTATGCATGGCTAACAACAGCTAGCACCTGGCTAACTCCATCGACGCCCGGCATGACGCTGAATATTCCACCTCCCAGATGCTGGTTTTCAACAACTCCACCACTCCAGCGTGCATCACAGCCATAGGACAGCTTGGACTTCTACGCCAACCCCGGTATATCCACCGAAGCACCCGCAAAAAGTGTGTGTATTCTCAGTATGGTCCTGCTACGGTTCCTTCCATCTGGTCCCCAGCTGAGCGTGTCACACCTGTGCGACGTCATCAGGGCACTGGCACACCTGGAATTTGTAGTTACCCCTCCCCCCTGAGAAAACACTAAGTACTACGCCAGATGGGAAATGTGGAGTGGATCACAGTGTACTGCGGAGTGTGCTGAGACCTCCACCATCAGCTCTATCTCCTGCCACCATGGAACTCTTCAACACACAATCCCTCACAAACAAATCCCTCCTCATTCACTGCCATATTCTGGACAAAGGACTTGATTTTATGTGTCTAGTTGAAATGTGGCACAAACCAGGGGATTACTTTGTTCTAAATGAGGCCTGCCCCCCTGGCTATAATTACATGGAGAAAGCTTGCAGCTCTGGCCGTGCTGGTGGTGGCCTAGCCATCATTCATCGGGCTGAGCTGAAGCTCTCTTCCTTACCGATGCCTGATTTTACCTCCATGGAGTGTCTGGTCTTCAAATGCAAACCTCCTTACCCCATGACAGTGCTTCTCATATACCGGCTCCCAAAATCAAATCCCTCATTCCTCCCTGAAATACACGATCACGGCAGTGGCGGCTCGCCACTAGGGGCGCTCGGGCGCCGCCCCCCCTCAGGCCCTGCCCTGGTTATAATTTTATGAGAGAACAAGAAAAATGTTTTTTTAGTTTTTTGTTTTATAGCCCTATAAATAATATAAACATGTTTAAAATTAATAATATTTACTCATTTTAAGTATGTTTGTGTTTCCAATGCACAATATAACGTTATTATATAAAATAAAAAATACTCGTTTTCTTGAACTGTGAAGAACTGTGACTCACTTTTTTTTTTTTTTTTTTTTTTTTGGCCCGGGCTAGACGCGATAGCGCTCTGAGTGCGCGTCACGGTTTGATCGCTGTATCCGTCGCAGCCAATCAGTGCGTAACGCGTTGTGCGTTGAAATATGACTATTATGTTGGAATCCGGGCGCGATTTGAAGCGGTCTAGGCAGCAGCGTCAAGAATTTCTGTAGCCGCATTTCGCGGAGACGCTCTCTGATTGGCCGACGCCAGTATTTTTTTCCGTAGCAGAATTTCGCGGAGACGATCTCTGATTGGCCGAATCCAATTTCTAATGTTCCAATTCTAGCTTATTCCTAGGTTGGTGGTAGAGATACTAGTTGTGTTGTTGTGAGATGCAGCTGTTTGTCTTAGAGCGTGACTGCAAGTTCTTTAGACGGTTAAGCTTAGGCACTCTTTCAAAGTTGGTTAAGGTTAGAGTTTGTCTTAGAGCATGGCGATAGAACGCCAGGTAGTTTGCAGTCTGTTCGACGCGGAAATGGACAAAGAAATGTACTTGTGTTGTGTGGTGCTAACTGCAGTGCTAACAAGCTAACACTTGGCTAACAAGCTATATGGCGGATGCAGTCTGGACACAGTGGACAGTGGTCTGGAATACATCAACAGTGGATTATACACTTTATCAAGCGAAGCCCTCCTGCCCTGGACGTTTCAACTAAACAGTGAGTCTCTCTCTCTCTCTCTCACTCTCTCTCTCTCTCTCTCTCTCTCTCTCTCTCTCTCTCTCTCTCTCTCTCTCTCTCTCTCTCTCTCTCTCTCTCTCGCTATACACAGCTGTCTCCGCGAAATGCGGCTACGGAAAAAAGTATTGACTGTGCTTGCTGAGACGATAATAGGCTAGCGATTCAAAACGCGCTGCTGTGTTGTGAACTATAACATTCATTTAGCTGCTGCTGATGCATAATGAATGAATGGTGAGTTGTTTAAAATGACAACATACATGTGTTAATTATTTGATTTGATTGATCCGAGAGACAGAGAGAGAGATTGCTCCAGAGCATCTCAGAGCATTACATTTTCAACTCGACCTCCTAACGTGAACTGCGACCCACAAGGCACCAGCGGCACCAGCCGCTACTGGATCACGGTCTTGGCCTGCAGCAGCATGTTGAGATTCCCACGCACAACAGGGGTTCCACATAAAACACCTCTGCAAGACCGCATTCTATCGCCTAAAAAATATATCCAAACTCCGTCCCACTTTAACCCTGTCAGACGCAGAGAAACTTGTCGATGCCTTTGTCTCCTCAAAACTGGACTACTGTAACGGACTCTTCATCGGGATTCCTGGCAAGAGCATCCAAAAGCTGCAATACATCCAAAACAGCGCTGCCAGGATCCTGATGAGAGTCCGTAAATACGATCACATAACCCACATCCTCCACTCACTACATTGGCTCCCCGTCTCATCCCGGATCAACTACAAAATCCTGATGCTCACCCATAACTGCATAAACGGACATGCACCCCTCTACCTTCAGAAACTCATCACTCCACATTCCACAATCCTCCACCCGTACCCTCAGATCTGCAGGTAGCCTGCTCCTTCGGGTCCCCAATACCCGGCTCTGCACCATGGGTGACCGAGCCTTCTGCACGGCTGCACCACGCCTGTGGAACAGCCTCCCCATCCAGCTGAGGGCACCACAGAGCCTGGACTCTTTTAAAGCAGGCCTAAAAACCTATCTGTTTCAAAAGGCCTTTGACTGTTAGCTTTTTATTTGAATTTTTTTCTTGTGATATTATATTTTTTCTTGTGCTGTTGTCTTTAATTTTCAGTTTATACTATGTTTTTAACTATGTTCTATTTTTATTCTGTATTTTATTTTTTACTAATAATTATTAAAAAAAAATTAACTATGTTTTAACCCTGTAGCACTTTGGGATCCTAGTGAACAAAAAGTGCAATTTATTATTATTATTATTATTATTATTATTATTATTATTATTATTATTATTATTATTATTATTATTATTATTATTATTATTATTATTATTATTATTATTATTAT
The DNA here is from genome assembly GCF_963971535.1 of Notolepis coatsorum. Taxonomy (NCBI): domain Eukaryota; kingdom Metazoa; phylum Chordata; class Actinopteri; order Aulopiformes; family Paralepididae; genus Notolepis; species Notolepis coatsorum. The sequence goes on along the minus strand of NC_140183.1, from coordinate 44,613,310 downwards.
TATTATTATTATTATTATTATTATTATTATTATTATTATTATTATTATTATTATAGCTATGTGGACAATACTATGGTCATTTGACAGTGACTTTCTTCCGGCCAAGATGCAAAAAGGAGATCATTTTTCCATGCATACGTTCGAGCGTTATCCCGTGGTGAATATAAGTATAATTTCAGAGTGGTCTGGGGTCATTCCCGAAAGGCTGAGTTATAGCCTTATACGTGTATTCTACTATAAGCTTTGGCGTTTCTTGCCTGGACACGCTACTATTCCCAAATCAAAAGTATATAATAGGTATTATGTTTCATCATGAATGCATGAAAGGGGGGGGGGGGGGGGGGGTCGTTTCTGATTCTTTGATTGCCAGTAACGGCATTCGTATTGAACACTAAAAACGCTGATCTGCAACCGGTATAAAAACATTGCACGATCAAGCTAGAATTGACGTCAGATAGCCCTTACCTGTGATCGGGAGTATTCCAAAAATAATATTCCAATTGTTTGATCGCCATCTGGTCCATCTGATCTCCATCTGGTCCATGACATAACCCACCACCCCATTTGGATCAGGGGTATTTTACGCGCTTCAATGCAATCGGGAGAACCGCTCGCCTCACCTGACAAAGAAAAGTGCGCCCGGAGACATTTGATGTTGCACAGGCCAAGATATAAGGTTTTAAAGGGTGCTCCATACTGCCACCTGGGAGTATGTGGCCGGTATTGCACTTTGGCATTCTCAGGATGATTCCCCATGTTAACCCCGAGTCTGTGTGCCTGTAATGAATAGAAATATCGAATAAAAGAAATAACGATCAAATAACGAGTATACTCGTTGTTGGCGTTCAAGCGATGGCGCCCAATAACGAGTATTATCGGTGTTGGCGCAGAATGAGTTAACGCAACAACTTAACGCAACAATTTTAACACTCATGGTCAACGAGGGCTGTTAACCCTCTCCTGCTTCTTGAAAACAAAATGCATGTTGGGGACTGCTGGGGGATGGGAACAAACGGCAACATCTCCTTTGAAACATGAAGCAACAGGGGTTTATTATCACAAGTGATAATTAGGCTACCAGTTGTCTACCAGTGGTCTAATTTGTTTACAGTAGTTGCACAACTAATCTGACAATGTTGTGGTGCATTATTGCTGAGAATTCCACACCTAGGGACTTTAACGACAATAGTGAATTCATTCTCAATAATTTCTATAACTTATAGTCAAGATAATTATGAGAACTATTTTACAGCTAAATGTTTTCAATTCATGAATTGAAAGTCAATTGAATCTGTCTCTGCGGAGATCCCCTCCACAATTAAACATTTTTATATATTGAATACAAATTTGTTTCCACCAAAACTATTCAATAAACTACAAAAAATCAGCATCACTACACCTTCGACCCTCATTGAGATTCCCACCTCACCTTTTGCCAAAATGTTGTTTCAACCAAACTCAAGAGATTCACTGGATTTATTTTATATTTATGTGGGTGGTGTTCTAATGTTAAATGTGTGTGGGTGGTGTTCTAATGTTAAATGTTTGTGGGTGGTGTTCTAATGTTACATGTGTGCGGGTGATGTAATGTTAAATGTGTGTGGGACAGAGGTTGGACCAAGTCACTCTTGCAAGTCAGAGGTCAGGTCATAGAGTTCAGATCCCAATAAAGTAATCCATGTCAAAGTGGATCAGGTCAAGTCAAGTACCATGTAAGATCAAGTCTGGTCAAGTTGAAGTTCAGGGACATATGGATGATCGGCTTTTCTGCTAATAGCTTGTTGTTCCCCAATGTTAATCTCCCATGGCATCCCATCACACTGGTCCCATGCATTTGTTTACATTTGAAAGCTTCATGTATATTATGGTACCAACTTGAAATCTCCCTTGAACAGGGGACCACACTCCCTCAGGTGGCTGTGCTCAGAGAGGGTGCAGTAAAACAGCAAATACAATTATACATCTAAAGCTGAAGAAATTACTCTCCTGACTTAACATTCGACAATACATTTGTTCTGACTGAGTTAACACCACCGTACACACTGTTAAATGTGATGGAGGTATAATGTTAAATATGTGTGTGGTGATGGAGGTATAATGTTAAATATGTGTGTGGTGATGTGTGGTAATGTTAAATGTGTCCAATATAATTATAATGTTATGAATTCGAACAACCTCTTCCTGCATTTGTACATACTGTACCTTTTCACCAATTACTCAAGTGTTTACCCCACCCTTGTACCATGCTGATAAAAAGGAGTCCATGTGTTCAAAATGGAGGTTTCAATCAATGTATACCAGTGGAGGCTGCTGACCAAATTTTTAGGTGAAGCACAAATTATTATATTATATATTAAATTATATTTTTTAAACATCCACAACGCTGCAACACCCCCATTCCTCCCAGGTGTCAGGCTCCTCATTCGCTTCCATTCATTTTGGGGACCATGTTTAAATATCATCCTTCTGAAGTATAAACAAACTATACTGCTGTGACGATTTCAATAAAACAGACCATTCTGAGTCAATGGTATGCAGTGGCGTTGCGCAATATGTCGGGGCCCCCCCGCAGGGCAGACCACTCCCCTAAATCAAACCAAGCAGACCATGTACAGTATACAGTGGCTCGGCGGCCCGATCAAACCAAGCAGACCATGTACAGTATACAGTGGCTCGGTGGCCCCTGATCAAACCAAGCAGACCATGTACAGTATGGCTCGGGCCCATCAAAAAATAACACAGTATGCTATGACTGGCCCCTGTAAATGTCCTAACACAACCCCCTCAATGTACAGTAAATGACCAAGTATGGTTGTCAATATTCCAATGTACAGTTTTGTTTGTACAGTTGTACAGTGTATGTCCCCCACCCCCAATGTACTGTCCCCCCCCCCCCCTACCCAACCTCCTCCAATGTACAGCCCCCCCCCCCCCCCCCCCCTACCCAACCGCCTGTTACTGTTCCGCAACTGTAAGTTACTTCCGGGGTAGGCCTGATTGGCCCCGACAGGCACGTGACAGGCGCGGCCACGCCCCGCGGCAGCCTCAGGACGCGCAACTTTCTCTGTCGCGCGGCACGCTCCGCGGCAGCATTATGTAGCAGTAATACGCCCTTTTTCACTATCCAGAAATAGCTCAATTGGCAGCGTTGCATTGGTGTGGATCCTACCGTCCGTTGCTGGCACGTTCGATTCCCTTCAATTTTTTTTTTTTTTTTTTTTAACGTGCATTCGTTCGCCGTTAAGTTTAGGAATGTTAACTTTAAGCATTGTTTCGGAGTTGGTTAAGGTTAGGCATTGTTTCGGAGTTGGTTATGGTTAGAAAGGTTAAGTTTAGGCGCTGTTAAGGAGCTGGTTAAGGTTAGAGTTTGTCTTAGAGAATGGCAATATTCTTTCGGAGTTGGTTATGCCTTATGGTTAAGGTTAGGCATGGTTAAGGTTAAGGTTAAGGTTAGGCATAGTTTCGGAGTTGCTTAAGGTTAAAGGGTTAAGTTTAGGCGCTGTTAAGGAGCTGGTTAAGGTTAGAGTTTGTCTTAGAGAATGGCAATAGACAGCCTATTTCCGCGTTGCAGCTCAGCTCTCAGCAGCCTCGTTGCGCGTCCTGAGGCTGCCGCGGGGCGTGGCCGCGCCTGTCACGTGCCTGTCGGGGCCAATCAGGCCTACCCCAGAAGTAACTTACAGTTGCGGAACAGTAACACGCTACCCAACCTCCTCCAATGTACAGTTTCTACGTCAAATGTATATACTCCCTTTTCTGGACTATTTTTATATCACAAACAGTACTGTATTTGCAAGTCTGGTACATGTCATAAATGTATAGATGTAGCAGTACTGTCTATCTGTATGTCATATATGTCATGATGAATTGAAAATGGGGGACCCTGATGTAAACAAGACGAAAGTCTTTCTCTGGTCTGCATCCCCTTAACAATTGTATGTATTGAGCCGTACTGTACTGTACCCATTCTGCAATCTGTTAATAAAGTTTTACAATTCAATTAAATTCAATTCACGGCAGAATGTGTAGACAATAGACAGACAGTGAAAACAAAGTTCTCCTCCAAGTCCTGTGGGTATTGTCTCCTCAACGTTTCTGCAGCTGAGCGAATTGCAGTTTTGCTCAATGAATGAATCCGAGAGGAATCCGAATTTCCCCTCTAACTAGTGCTATATGCTTCATTGCGTCATTAATAAAGTTTTCAATCAATCAAACAATGCCGTTTGTTTAGACATTCACAAAACTTGCATAACGTTACAACTGCACGGCGGCAGTTTAACAACATTATTATTGTCCCTTACCTTCGATGCGCCGCGCCTGCTGCATGCATCCCACAACGTCATCTTTTCCATTCATTCATTCCAGATAGGGCCATGGAGAGGCATTGTTGTTATTGATATCATCTTCATCAATGCCATCAGCCCTGTTTAGACATTCACAAAACTTGCGTAACGTTAGCTAGCAAGCAAGCTAGTCGACAATATCTCCTTCCTCCATTGCAACGCTATCTACAGTACTAGAGAATTCAAAGTGCCCGCAAGGCGGGCACTTTGCGAGGCAGTAACTGTTAAGTAGGGCTGCCAATGAATATTCTATATTAAAATTAATAATCGACTTAAAAAAAAAATTATTGTGGGCGTGGCCTGAATACGCTGCATGACGGATAGGAGACACGCAACGTCATTGAACTGAATAACGTGTGAGTAGTAATAACAACAAACGTTATTGAATAGAGAAAGAAGCATCATGCAGGTCCCTAATCGTAAATACTATTTCCTGTTTCATGCCAAGTAAAAGATATCAATTCATGTCTATCACACCTTGTTTGGAGACGAGTTGCTGTGTATGAATGTCCATTCTATATGCCGCAAACTATCATTAATTTGACCTCTGAGAGACAGCCCCTTCTCAATCTAGCACCAATCCTCCTCACGCACTGAGAGAGAGAGAGGGTGTGTGTGTGTGTGTGTGTGTGTGTGTGTGTGTGTGTGTGTGTGTGTGTGTGTGTGTGTGTGTGTGTGTGTGTGTGTGTGTGTGTGTGTGTGTGCGTGTGTGTGCGTGTGTGTGTGTGTGTGTGTGTGTGTGTGTGTGTGTGTGTGTGTGTGTGTGTGTGTGTGTGTGTGTGTGTGTGTATGTGTATGTGTGTGTGTGTGCAGGCCCGGACTGGCCATCGGGAGCACCGGGAGTTTTCCCGGTGGCCTGGCCTGCACAGATAAAAAAAAAATTATATATTTTTTTTATTGTAATTTTTTTTTAAATTTTTGTCAGGCTATTGTTTCTAGTTGTGGCGGCGGCGCGGCGCGATAGTTAGATAACCTAGGTGGGTGGGGAACAACCAGGATTTCACTGTCTGCGACAGAGTTGGAGAACTATCTGACTCTCTCTCCCTCACACGGATCACACACACACAATGGAGCCGTGCTGCCGCTTGTGATTGGTGGAGGCGGGACCAGGCGATACAACTGATTGACAGCGGAGGCGGCGAATGGAATGGCAGATGGCACACTCCCACTTTTCTGAAAGGAGTTGTTAAATCTGACATTACAAAAAACAATATGTGGTGGTTATGATTGGGGCTGAAGTTGAATAAACTATTTATGAAAGAGAAAGTCAAAATAATTCCAAGATAATTCAAAGATTACACACCTTTGCCACATTGGCTACAAACATAATCACTGCAAAGTTATCAAAAAAATAAGAATCTGATCAGACACAAGGGTTAAGTTGTTGTTCCCCTGGGGGAGCTCCAGTAGCTCACCGCGTATCTCGGCGCTATTTCGGCGTCGGGGACAACCGTGCGCGTCACGGATCTGGGGTACACGAGTTCGACTCCCGGACTTGCCGTATTTTCTCAGAGTGTCTTCCCCTACTCTATATCCCATTCAACCTGTTTCTGTCGTTCATGCTTGACCAGAAAAAAGCGATAAACGCTAAAAAGAACCAGCTGTCTGGTCAAAGTTTAAAAAAAAAAGTTGTTGTTCCCTTTCTAATTTCCTCAAAAACATCTAGTCTAGTTAATGTGATCAATATTATTTGACAATTGATGCTTTTTGTTGGAAATTTCAGTCAGTGAGCTCATACTTTGAGCTCATTTTATAGTTAAAATGATTGAGACAACGCAATGTCTTCGTTGTGCATGCATGCGTGTGCTCACCACACGCGATACATGTGTCACTATTCTGGCAGTGGCTACTGTTATTATAGTATTGTAATGAAAGGTCTGTTATTTAATGTTTGTGTAAAGGGCTATTTTAACTGTTGATGGGTAGTGCATCAGTAAAGTGAATATGGTATTGTGCTCTTGCTCTGTTTGAATAGGTGGAGAGAGTGGTTAACTGTATTATAATAGTAAATAGAAAAATATGTTGTGCTCTTCTTTTTGAAGGTGGAGAGAGTAGCATTGCTAGTGCCACAACAGTTTTATTTGAGGTTCATAACAGTACATTACTAAGCAATTGTTGGCTCATTAGTTTGTGATTCACATGCACTAAAATTCACCAGAATGCAGGAAATTAAGTCTTTGTAACTAAAATGTTCCGGGTGGGGGACCCCCAGACCCCCCGCTTAAAAAGTGGCCTGCGGCTATATTTCGCGCTATATCTCCCGGTATGAATTATTTCCCCAGTCCGGCCCTGTGTGTGTGTGTGTGTGTGTGTGTGTGTGTGTGTGTGTGTGTGTGTGTGTGTGTGTGTGTGTGTGTGTGTGTGTGTGTGTGTGTGTGTGTGTGTGTGTGTGTGTGTGTGTGTGTGTGTGTGTGTGTGTGTGTGTGTGTGTGTGTGTGTGTGTGTGTGTGTGTGTGTGTGTGTGTGTGTGTGTGTGTGCGCGCGCGCGTGCGCGTACGTGCGTGCACGTTCCGTTGGTGGTTAACATACCGTTGCATTAATTCGGTACACAGCGCGTACTGAACCGAAGGTCCAGTACTGAAGTGGTTCAGTACGGATACGTGTACCGTTACACCCCTAATGTATACACATAATCCATGCCATTAAGTATTCATATGAATTTCGGGAGGAGGTTTACACCAATGGCATGCGTCACTACGCTCGCCCCTGTCTCTTGCCCTGTCTCTCTCTCCCTCTCACCAGTTCCACAGAACCCTTCCCACACTTCACCACACGTCAGTACCATCATGACCCCTACCTGACCCCCCTTTTCATTCATTTCTTCCAGGTTGAAACCCAGGAACGTAAATTCCTTTCATATCCTCATCATTATACAACTGGTGAATTTGTTTCTATATACCTGTCTAACTTTTCTCCTTGGTTGTGTGCAGGTAAAGTGCACTCACATGACATAACCCGGTATGTTATTCTAACGTATTCATCACCTTTTCTGCCACTACGTCATTTATGCATACAACATCTTATCTACTCTCTCCTCGCCATTCATAGATCTGTCTACCTTCTGTGGAAAACATAATAATCCCAGGAGATTAGCTGGACCGCCTAAAAAAGGGGTCAGGGAAAAACCTTTTCCTCAATTATTCTCTATTATCCCGGGATGCCTGCTTTGTTTTTCTTCACTTCCCTCTGGAATGGGGCCTCTGTCCCATCCCATCTTTATCACATACCCCTCTTTCTAGGGCAAGCGTTTGCCTCCCCCACTGGGGCCACTCCATGGGATTGGAGTCTACCGCGGGCCAAAGTGATCTTTCCCCCTATTCCGGAGGCCACTCCACAGGATTGGAGGCTCCACCGTGTTCACGGAAATCTCTTCCCCCTCCTGGAGGGTTGGAGGGCCGAGCCCAACGGAAGGTTACCTTTCTCTCTTCCCTTCCCCCATCCTCTCCCCTGCCGAGTGCACCTGCCCAGGATGCTCCAAGTGCACCCTCTCCAAGCTGCCAACTTTGGCAGTTGTAATGCGGCCTAAACCACCGCTTTCCTATTAAATGTATGTAAACCTATTTCCCGTGTTGATGTCATTATTGGTGTAAGCCGAACTAGTGGAATGATGACGAAATAGAAAAACGGGGCTAGCTACTGTGAGTTTTAAAGTCTACTCTAGACCCTATTTTTTGTATAATCTAGCATCATACCATCATCATCATCATCATCATCATCATCATCATCATCATCATCATCATCATCATCATCATCATCGTCGTCGTCGTCATCATTCTTACAAAGACTGGACCATGAATGGATACTTGAGTTGGCTACAGCTCAACCTGCTGCTGCAACCAGAACAGCCGCCCAAACATGTCTTCTTTCAATTTCTTTTTTTTTATAACTTTCTTTTTATTGTTTCTCACAATAAGCAAACAATCACAAACAACACGACATAACAAAAACACAATCCCGGGCTGCATTATTAGTGTCACTTTACAAAAATATACTTTGCACATGATGAGTACTCAATTCTCTTACTTTCCCTATAGATATGGTGAATATTCTTTACAACTATACATCATCCACTGGCTGTCGTAATTAACATATAAAAGTCCCATTTTTCCCAGTACTTCAAACATTTATCTTCCTGTAGTCTGAGAATAAAAGTAAGTCTTTCCATTGTGTATATTTCACCTATAATGGCCATCCAATTTTCTTTTGTTGGAGGTTCTTGTTGATACCAGAGACGCGTGATCGCTTTCTTACTTGCTGCTAAAAATATTTTCATCAAAATCTTCTTTCAATTTAAAATGACTCTGATCAGTGGGGCTGATCTCTGACAATGATGAGAAGGCCTACCGGGAGGAGGTTGAGGTACTGGAACGCTGGTGCCAGGACAACAGCCTGCTCCTGAACATTGGTAAAACCAAGGAGCTGATCGTGGATTTTAGGAGAACACAGCAGGGGACACACACACCACTGAGGATAAACGGGGCTACCGTGGACAGGGTGAGCAGCTTCAAGTACCTGGGGGTCCACATCTCAGAGGATCTGACATGGACAACACACATAGACTCAGTCGTAAAGAAGGCAAAGCAGCGCCTCTACCACCTGAGACAGTTAAGGAAGTTCAGAGTATCGGGGAAGATACTCCAGTCCTTCTACTCCGGAGCTGTAGAGAGCATCTTGACTGGAAACATCACACAGCCTGGTATGGAAACAGCACGGCACAGGACAAGAAGGCCCTACAGAGAGTGGTGCGCTCAGCTGAACGTACTACGGGTATTGCACTACCACCCCTGCAGGTCTTATATAACAAGAGGTGCAAATCTAGAGCCTGCTGAATAATGAAAGACCCTCACCACCCCAACAACAGCCTGTTCAAGCTGCTGCGGTCAGGCAAACGCCTGTGAACACCAGCAACTAGGACAGAGAGACTTCGGCTCAGCTTCTTCCCCCAGGCCATCAGAGTCTTGAACACTGAACTCTCCACACACACAAGCACACATGAGCACACACACGACACACACACTGTATACGCTCACACACTAGCAGTCACTTTAGAATGAACACACACACACATGCTGCACACGCTCACACTCATGGTCACTTTACACAATGAAAGGTCACTTTAAAAACAAGAACAGGGGAGTGGTTCTTGTATAGTAAACAGATGGATAGCAAGCTAGCATAAGGACACATAGTATAACTGTAGATTGTATAGTATAGCATTGTATAGTAGTGTACATAAGACCCAGTGCCTCATCCGTAGCTAACAGTGTATTGCACTATCGCAGAACCTTAGCATGTCTTACCATGCGTTTTGTAAACTTCATGTACATATACCTGATATGTCTTTATTCTTATTACTTGTACTATTGCACAAATGTCTTATTCTCATCCTATTGGATTCTTATTATTGTATTATTGTATTATGGCATTATTGTATTATTGCACAATCGTTGCGGGCAAGACCCCCCCGCATTTCACTGTATACTTGTATGCCGTGACAAATACAACTCTTGACTTGAAGAACAGATTTAGTTTTTGGCAACATTTGCTGTGTGTTATGTGTGTGCTTAATGGTCCAGTGATGTTCTCATGTTAAATGTGCCCAGTGGAATTCTAATGTTCCTTTTTGTCCGGTGGAGATGTCATGTTAAATGAGGCCAGCGCTCTCTAAAGAGGGTGTTAAGAGACTGATTGCTTGAGATAAGGTGTGACAGTCGCCATGTGGAGAGGAGCGAGAAGAAGGTGTGATGTTGAGTTTAGAATGTGTCTGTACCAATATGTGCCAAAACATTAACAACAACAAAAACATTTGCTTGTATTTTTATAGCCTATCTACTCTGTTGCCCATGACCCATTCTGCACATACAATCTCCATCCAATAAAATATAATGGTCAGGTTTAAAATAATCCCACTTCCCTATTGGTCGTCAACAACAGCTAACATCACTGTCGCTCTCCATCGTGCCTTTATCTCTGATCAATGTTCAAATCAAGACCCTCTCAGGCGTTGAGTCCTGCCGGAGCGGCCAGTTTCATTCAGACATGCAGCAAATCACGGAAGCGAAACGCGGTCGTAATGCCATTTCACGGTGACTTTAAATGGCTGTGATGAGCTGGAGATTGAACGTGTAGAATTTAAGTGCATACACAGATGGCAGGCATAATATAAGAAGGAATATATAATGCACCTTTTTATGGATCTCTGTGTGTGTAGCTATAGGCCTATAAGGGGGGGGGATGAATGGAGTACAGTATATGTGGGCGGACTGAGAGCAGAGCAGTCATATGTTAAAGTGCACGTTACCTCAGTGTGCAGTTAAAAGATTCATGTGTTGCTAGGGCCGTCTGTGCAGAGATGCATCACGCGCGTGGGTGTGTAGGTGCCGCACACACGTTAGGGGTTTGTAGTTAAAAAGGAGTGTGTCCTTATCTTCCCGGTGCAGGATTTCTCCTCCCTCCATCCATGGGGTAATCCTCTCCCATGCTATACCGCTGAGACAGAGTGGCAGACAGTTGCTCAGGGAAGTCTGCTGCAACCAGCTCTCTCTCTCTCTCTCTCTCTCTCTCTCTCTCTCTCTCTCTCTCTCTCTCTCTCTCTCTCTCTCCCCCCCCCCCCCCCCCTCGCTCTCATACATAAACATCACTGTGCAACAGGGTGGAAGATACCCTCAGGTGGAGATCTGCAATCAGCTTGACCTGAGCTGGCACTCCAATACCAGAACCATTGTTAAAAAGTCCCAGCAACGTCTTTTCTTTCTCAGGGTGATTCTACACAACTGCTATCGCTGTGTGATTGAGAGCGTTCTTACTTCCTCCTGTACTATATGGTTTGATAACATCACAGACCAGGAGAAGAAATCTCTGAACAGATTTGTGCGTCTCGCACGCAAGACAATCGGGGTTAGCCTGCCAGCTCTAGAAGAGATCTATGGTGCCAGGCTTCTTTCCCGTGCCTCTGGCATTATCAACGACCCCTCTGGTCACCCAGCCGCAGGCCTCTTTGTCCCCCTCCCCTCGGGCAGACGTTACCGCTCTATCACATGCTCTACCTCTCGGTTTACTAAGAGTTTCTTCCCCAGTGCTGTGTGCAGCCTGAATAAGTCCAAAGGCTAGATTTGTATATTATCCTATTTTGTTTTGGTGTGTTATTAGTCAGGTTTGTGGAAGTGCTGTTTTTGTGTGTCTGTGCATCATGCACTTTTGATTATATGTACTTTTACTGTAAATTGTGCCTCTATGCATTATGCACTTAACTATGATATGCACTTTTAGGGGATGTTGATATCAACTTTAGCATTTGTCCTTTTATACTGTCTGTGTTTTTACATATTTTTCCTGTACTGTTTCTACTCTGCTCCTGTATTGGATTAGTTGTAGACACACAGTGTTTGCTCTGTACCTGTATTCCAATGTGGATTCATCCATACATGGCAAATAAAATCTTTGACTTTGACCTCCTAAATCCTGACCTTAATCAGCAGGGGGAAAAAGCTCTGATCTGACCCCAGATCAGTATCACCACCTATTGATGTCACCCAGCACTCCCTCAGCTAAGGCTATACTGTAGGAATGGGAGAGAGAGAGAGCTCCACAAGCTCACTTCATTCCCAGTCTGTAATGGCTTCTCAATGTGAAATTAATCCAACTTGTTTTCTTCAAGGAGTCCCAGTCTAGAGTCTCTGTGCGCCAGGTCCCTCCCTTGCAATTTACTCGCAATCAGTGGTAGTTGCTGTCACATTAGTATCTGTCTCCCTGCTTCTCTCACCACTCACTCTGTTTATGTTTGATAGTATCTCTCCCTCCTCTGTGTGTGTGTGTGTGTGTGTGTGTATGTGCGTGTGTGTGCGTGCGTGTGTGTGTGTGCGTGCACGTAGCTAATAGCGCTGTCTCCCTGTAATTGCAGAGGGTCAGACCCAAACACAGCAGAAGCCTAGTGTCCCCCCTCTCCTCTCTATCACCTTCCAGATTACAGGTAGGTGCTTTTAGTCAAGCTGATTCCCCCGCCCTCCCTCCCTGGCTAATAGTGCTCTTTTCTTTCTCCTGTGTTTTCCTGTTCCCCCCTTTACCATTACCTCTTTAATCTGCCTCCCATTCTTCTTTCCTTGTCTTTAATTTCCCTTCCTTCCTTCTTTAATTTTCTTTTATTTCATTGCCTTATCCTTTCTTACCTTACCTTTCATTTCCTTTTCTTTCCTTCCTTCCTTCCTTCTTGCCTTTCCTTGCCGTACCTTCCCTTTCCTTCCTTATTTCCTTCCTGTCATTTTCCTTCATTACCTTGCCTTACCTTTCATTTAATTAAATGTCCTTCCTTCCTTCTTTCCCTTCCTTGCTTTACCTTACCTTTCATTTCCTTTCCTTCTTTATTTTCTTCTTTCCTTTCCTTGCCTTAAAATCAAAATCAAATCAAATTTATTTATAGGGCCCGACAACACACGTTAATGTCCCCATGGGCCGTACACGTCTTCTTTAAACAAGTCAAGAAAAAAACATAACAATAAGTCAAGAACAGAACAAGAACACCATAAGGTCCAAACATTTTTAGATGAATGCAAATAAATGAAAGAATGCAAGCACTCCCAGACATACCCCATGCGAAGGTAAGGAAAAACTCACTAAAACCTAACAATAGGGAAAAAAGCTCCACAGGCAGTGTGGAGGAGAGAAACCTTAGAAGGGCCATTCAAGGGGGGATCTCTCTTCTTAGATGTTGGTGATAGTAGTGTTGCAGACGGACAGTTGGTAAGCATGCACTCATGTGTGTAGTGAAACACAGATGAGTGCATGCAATAGCAACTGTACATTTTGAAAGATTAAAGATAGAGCTAATAGCGATAGCAACTGAACATTTTGAAAGATTAAAGATAGAGTTGATAGCGGATCTATTTGAGGCACAGGGGCGGCGCAAAGAGGGTCACGTCCTCCCCGTCTTAGTCACGGGACATTCAACACTCCGGTCGTTGCTCAGGGACAGTTCCTTTTCCCCTTTCCTCCTTATATCCTTTCATCCCCCTGATAAATCTTGTACCTCCCCCTCAACAAACCAATTAATTGCCTGAAGGTGTTATGGTTTGTAACCGACCCCAATCGCACAACACAAGACAGGTATGATGGTTTGCCAAGAAACAGATATTTATTGAACAACAGGGAAATACAGGGAAAAGGGCACTGTCCCTTTAAGGGAGAATCACAAATACAGGAATATAATATGAGGGGAAGGAAAGGTGCCTTTAAGAGGCGGGCAGGAAAAGGGAACACTAAGGGAAAGTAAGGGAACGCCTAAGGGAAGGTTAAGGGAACGCCTTGGGACAGAGGAACTAGAGACTAGGTAACCAGGGACAAGGAGAACTAGGGAGAGAGGACTAGGGACTAGGAGAGCTAGGGAAAAGGAACTAGGTGGAACTAGAAGGGGAGAACTTGGGACCAGGAACTAGGTGGAACTAGAAAGGGGAGAACTAGGGAACAGGAACTAGGTGGAACTAGAAGGGGAGAACTTGGGACCAGGAACTAGGTGGAACTAGAAAGGGGAGAACTAGGGAACAGGAGGGGACTGAGGCCCGCGGAGGCGGGCTGGGAAACAGGGAGGAACTGGGAGGACTGGTGGAAATCATCTGGGCCGCTCTGCAGGACAGAGGAGATAGTTAATGCACAAAAGGGAAAAACAGAGCAGGTGCAGAACAGTCCAAATAACAAAGTGAACAAAGTAATAATATCTTCGTGTGACAAACACACAGGGGAAGATGTAAAGTCCAAAAATACTATTCTAAGTGAGAACCAAAAACAGAGGCATTACGCTGGGAGATGAAATGTCCAAACTAACTAACAGAGGCAATACGCTGGGAGATGAAATGTCCAAACTAACTAACAGAGGCAATACGCTGGGAGATGAAATGTCCAAACTAACTAACAGAGGCAATACGCTGGGAGAGTGACATCACAATCAAAACTCACCCAGGCGTATGCGTAAAGGTACAGGAACAGCAGCGGGAACGGGGGCAAGAGGCATTACGCTGAGTGAGTGACATCACAATCAAAACTCACCCAGGCGTATGCGTAAAGGTAAAGGGGCAGCAGCGGGAACGGGGGCAAGGGCACTACGCTGGGTGAGTGACATCACAATCAAAACTCACCCAGGCGCATGCGTAATGGTACAGGGACAGCAACGGGAACGAAGGCATCGCCACCGGGGCGGCTGGCTGTCCGAGCCGAGGGAGAGAGTGCTGGAACAGTGGCGGTGACGAGGGCATCGTCCACCGGGTAGCCGCTGTCGGAGCCGAGGAACAGAGTGCTGGAACAGTGGCGGTGACGAGGGCATCGTCCACCGGGTAGCCGCTGTCGGAGCCGAGGAACAGAGTGCGCGCCACACCTTGGTGTGCGCGTTGGAACAGGGAGCTGGAACAGTGGCGGTGGCGAGGATGTCGTCCACCGGGTAGCCACTGTCGGAGCCGAGGAACAGAGTGCGCGCCACACCTTGGTGTGCGCGTCGGAACAGGGAGCTGGAACAGTGGCGGTGGCGAGGATGTCGTCCACCGGGTAGCCACTGTCGGAGCCGAGGAACAGAGTGCGCGCCACACCTTGGTGTGCGCGTCGGAACAGGGAGCTGGAACAGTGGCGGTGGCGAGGATGTCGTCCACCGGGTAGCCACTGTCGGAGCCGAGGAACAGAGTGGCGCGCCACACCTTGGTGTGCGCGTCGGAACAGAGAGACGCATCGGGGTGCGTCTGCCAGGAGGAGTGTGCCAAGCACGAAGGTCTGGAAGATGCGCGTCGGCGCGCTGAGGTCTGGAGAGCGTGCCAAGCTCGAAGGTCTGGAAGATGCGCGTCAGAGCGCTGGTACGGAGGAGCGTGCCAAGCTCGAAGGTCTGGAAGATGCGCGTCTGTGCGCCGGTACGGAGGAGCGTGCCAAGCTCGAAGGTCTGGAAGATGCGCGTCAGTGCGCTGGTACGGAGGAGCGTGCCAAGCTCGAAGGTCTGGAAGATGCGCGTTGCGCGCTGGTCTGGAGAGCGTGCCAAGCTCGAGCGTCCTTGGAAGATGCGCGTTGCGCGCTGTGGACTGGAGAGCGTCTGCGCTGGTCTGGATGTGCGTCAGGACGACAGCTGCGCGGGGGGTCTGAAGTGGATGACTGGGATGCCTCCCGTGGAAGTCTAGGGAGCGCAGACCAGTACCACTCTCAGGCAACGGCGACAGCAGGCGAAGGCTGGAGCAAACATCTCGACGCCGGAGAATGGAACAGCATAGGCAGACAGAGGATCTCCCGAAAGAGTCTAGATGTTTAGAGAATATGACTCGGCAAGTATACAACACGACCCCACGCCAAAACGAGGGGAAGCGCCCTGGTATTTAAAGCCCACAGGGGGACTAATTAGCCTGCCACCACAGGTGCGAGAGATAATAGAATATCAAACAGGTGTGGCCACTAAGGGTAAGGAACGAGAGGGTGGGGGCTAGAGAGAGTGAGTAGGGAATTCCTAACAGTAGGCTTAAAGAAGACAGAGAATAGGGAATTCCTAACAGTAGGCTTAAAGAAGACAGAGAAAAGGTAGTGAGCAGCGGGCAAAACCTCACAGTATCCCCCCCTCCAACGGGAGCCACCCGGCGACCCAAAACAAATACAGACAGAGTGGCAGGGGGCAAAACAAGACAAAAACGAAGGCACTGGCCAAGCCAGTAGGGGAAGCCACCACAAGAGTGGGGCTAGCAAAAGAAACAGGGTCGCCGAGGGGTAACTAGGGTAGCAGAGGGGCAACTGGTCTAGAGGAACTGGGTCTAGAGAACTAGTCTAGCGAACTGGGCAAGACAACTGGTTTAGAGAAACTGGGTCTAGGGAACTGAGGGGCAAGCAGGGTAGCAAAAGGGGTAACCATGGTAGCACCGGGAAAAGGGGCTAGCAGAGGGAAGGTCAGCTGCCAGGGCACTGACAGCTACAGGGCCTATGCTAGCTGTACTGCTACATCAACATAGAGGCTGCGCAAGCTGCCGGAGCCAGGCTAGCAGAGGGAAAGGGTAGCTGCCAGGGCACTGATAGCTACAGGGCCTATGCTAGCTGTACTGCTACATCAACATAGAGGCTGCGCTAGCTGCCGAGCTAGGCTAGCAGAGGGAAAGGGTAGCTGCCAAGGCACTGATAGCTACAGGGCCTATGCTAGCTGTACTGCTACATCTACATAGAGGCTGCGCTAGCTGCCGGAGCTAGGCTGGCAGACAGGGCTGGACCAGCATGAGAGAACAAGCTAGCTGGAAGGACAGTCCTAGCTGTGGGAATACTGACCTTGCTAGCTGAAGGGCAGTCCTAGCAGTGGGAGAAACTACACAAAAAAGTGGAGGCCATGCAGAGGGACCGGGTTAGCTGCTTGGGCCTGGCTAGCTACAGGGCCTATGCCAGCTGCAAGGCTGCATTAACATAGAGGCTGTGCTAACAGCCGGGGCCAAGCTAGCAGACCGGGGCCATGCAGAGGGAAACTGGGTTAGCTGCCAGGGCATGGCTAGCTACAGGGCCCATGCCAGCAGCAAGGGCTGCATAAACATAGAGGCTGTGCTAGCAGCCGGGGCAAGACTAGCAGACAGGGGCTCTGCTGAGGGACTGGGTTAGCCGCCAGGGCATGGCTAGCTACAGGGGGGTCAAACAGGGCAAAACGGGAAGCAAACAGGGGAGCTAACCGGGGAGACTAACAAGCTAAACAGGGAAGCTAAACTGGGCTAAACAGGGGAGTAACAGGCTAACAAGGGAGCTAAACAGGACTAACAGGGAAGCTAACAGGGCTAACAGGGGAGCTAGAGGGGACAAGAAAAAAAAAGGCAAACTCAACATACACAGTCTGTGCTGGCTGGGGTCGTAGACTTGGTGGGGTCGTACTGTTATGGTTTGTAACCGACCCCAATCGCACAACACAAGACAGGTATGATGGTTTGCCAAGAAACAGATATTTATTGAACAACAGGGAAATACAGGGAAAAGGGCACTGTCCCTTTAAGGGAGAATCACAAATACAGGAATATAATATGAGGGGAAGGAAAGGTGCCTTTAAGAGGCGGGCAGGAAAAGGGAACACTAAGGGAAAGTAAGGGAACGCCTAAGGGAAGGTTAAGGGAACGCCTTGGGACAGAGGAACTAGAGACTAGGTAACCAGGGACAAGGAGAACTAGGGAGAGAGGACTAGGGACTAGGAGAGCTAGGGAAAAGGAACTAGGTGGAACTAGAAGGGGAGAACTTGGGACCAGGAACTAGGTGGAACTAGAAAGGGGAGAACTAGGGAACAGGAACTAGGTGGAACTAGAAGGGGAGAACTTGGGACCAGGAACTAGGTGGAACTAGAAAGGGGAGAACTAGGGAACAGGAGGGGACTGAGGCCCGCGGAGGCGGGCTGGGAAACAGGGAGGAACTGGGAGGACTGGTGGAAATCATCTGGGCCGCTCTGCAGGACAGAGGAGATAGTTAATGCACAAAAGGGAAAAACAGAGCAGGTGCAGAACAGTCCAAATAACAAAGTGAACAAAGTAATAATATCTTCGTGTGACAAACACACAGGGGAAGATGTAAAGTCCAAAAATACTATTCTAAGTGAGAACCAAAAACAGAGGCATTACGCTGGGAGATGAAATGTCCAAACTAACTAACAGAGGCAATACGCTGGGAGATGAAATGTCCAAACTAACTAACAGAGGCAATACGCTGGGAGATGAAATGTCCAAACTAACTAACAGAGGCAATACGCTGGGAGAGTGACATCACAATCAAAACTCACCCAGGCGTATGCGTAAAGGTACAGGAACAGCAGCGGGAACGGGGGCAAGAGGCATTACGCTGAGTGAGTGACATCACAATCAAAACTCACCCAGGCGTATGCGTAAAGGTAAAGGGGCAGCAGCGGGAACGGGGGCAAGGGCACTACGCTGGGTGAGTGACATCACAATCAAAACTCACCCAGGCGCATGCGTAATGGTACAGGGACAGCAACGGGAACGAAGGCATCGCCACCGGGGCGGCTGGCTGTCCGAGCCGAGGGAGAGAGTGCTGGAACAGTGGCGGTGACGAGGGCATCGTCCACCGGGTAGCCGCTGTCGGAGCCGAGGAACAGAGTGCTGGAACAGTGGCGGTGACGAGGGCATCGTCCACCGGGTAGCCGCTGTCGGAGCCGAGGAACAGAGTGCGCGCCACACCTTGGTGTGCGCGTCGGAACAGGGAGCTGGAACAGTGGCGGTGGCGAGGATGTCGTCCACCGGGTAGCCACTGTCGGAGCCGAGGAACAGAGTGCGCGCCACACCTTGGTGTGCGCGTCGGAACAGGGAGCTGGAACAGTGGCGGTGGCGAGGATGTCGTCCACCGGGTAGCCACTGTCGGAGCCGAGGAACAGAGTGCGCGCCACACCTTGGTGTGCGCGTCGGAACAGGGAGCTGGAACAGTGGCGGTGGCGAGGATGTCGTCCACCGGGTAGCCACTGTCGGAGCCGAGGAACAGAGTGGCGCGCCACACCTTGGTGTGCGCGTCGGAACAGAGAGACGCATCGGGGTGCGTCTGCCAGGAGGAGTGTGCCAAGCACGAAGGTCTGGAAGATGCGCGTCGGCGCGCTGAGGTCTGGAGAGCGTGCCAAGCTCGAAGGTCTGGAAGATGCGCGTCAGAGCGCTGGTACGGAGGAGCGTGCCAAGCTCGAAGGTCTGGAAGATGCACGTCTGTGCGCCGGTACGGAGGAGCGTGCCAAGCTCGAAGGTCTGGAAGATGCGCGTCAGTGCGCTGGTACGGAGGAGCGTGCCAAGCTCGAAGGTCTGGAAGATGCGCGTTGCGCGCTGGTCTGGAGAGCGTGCCAAGCTCGAGCGTCCTTGGAAGATGCGCGTTGCGCGCTGTGGACTGGAGAGCGTCTGCGCTGGTCTGGATGTGCGTCAGGACGACAGCTGCGCGGGGGGTCTGAAGTGGATGACTGGGATGCCTCCCGTGGAAGTCTAGGGAGCGCAGACCAGTACCACTCTCAGGCAACGGCGACAGCAGGCGAAGGCTGGAGCAAACATCTCGACGCCGGAGAATGGAACAGCATAGGCAGACAGAGGATCTCCCGAAAGAGTCTAGATGTTTAGAGAATATGACTCGGCAAGTATACAACACGACCCCACGCCAAAACGAGGGGAAGCGCCCTGGTATTTAAAGCCCACAGGGGGACTAATTAGCCTGCCACCACAGGTGCGAGAGATAATAGAATATCAAACAGGTGTGGCCACTAAGGGTAAGGAACGAGAGGGTGGGGGCTAGAGAGAGTGAGTAGGGAATTCCTAACAGTAGGCTTAAAGAAGACAGAGAATAGGGAATTCCTAACAGTAGGCTTAAAGAAGACAGAGAAAAGGTAGTGAGCAGCGGGCAAAACCTCACAGAAGGTAATATTTCACACATATTGATCATCAACACACTATTTTTGCAGATATCCCCTCTCCCACCCCCACTACTGCAATTTAGTAGATTTACAACGGCAAAAACAGTTTCACAGTGCTGTCTGGCTAATCCAGATTGGAACAACAAAGTACGTTATTCACCCAGTATACGTCTGACAAAGCGTTTGTGATGACATAAAAGTAGCTTTGTTTCCCCCAGAAACAGCATGTGGAAAGCATGCGTGAGATGTTTTCCTTCGCAACACACAGTAAGCCACACTTGCGTAAGGGATTTTATTTAGCTGGGGTCGTCCAGTCAATATGATAGCAGAAAAATAACTCGTAAAGTGAGCTACTGTAGTAAAGCGGCTGTGCGTTTGTTTTTCTTTTATCACAAAGACCACTCTATACTGGTCCACAATTCTCTATACAATATGGACTGAAGTCAATGTGGCTCTCCAATAAGATGTGGATTACCTGTAGCTGAGAGAACCCAGTATTTTGACTTCTCAGTGTATCTGTCAGAGGAAATAGCCATTTTGCATTTCAAAAGCACCACTTTCCTTCTGCCCGTACACTACTGAAGGAATTATGATTCAGCTCTCCTGACTTGGTAAGACGTTAAGCTCTTGGTCGTCTTGTGGCAACAGTCGGAGTACAGTAGGAGTACAGTCAGAGTACAGCAGGAGTTACAACCCGTAGGTGTCACAGGCTGAGCGCCAGGTGTTGGAATAGCAGGTGGAGACAATCTGTCTCATGATTCTTTGATGGAGTCTGATTGAAATGATATTGACATTAAGTGAACAGGTGTTGGAGGCCCCTCTGATGAGCCAGCAGCTGATTATGGGAGTTGACAGATGGATTAGGGCAAGAGATGTGCTGAGGAGGACATATCTCCATCTGACTTCCTCTCCGAGGCTTGGACTTCGATTTATATACATGCGATTGAGCGAAACATGTTGCAACAGCTGATGCAATCTTTGCAATGCAATTCGCGCAGGCATATAGCGCAGGAGCACTCTGTGTGTGTGTGCCTGTCAATAAACAGATGTCCAGGAGTGTCAATTAGACTGCTGAGCCCTAGGTAGGGGGTTGAAAACATCTGCTGGACCCTCTCTTATCAACAAGGACAACCTGCAAGCAAGGCGTGGGGAGATAACAGCTTTGAAGTGACAGTGTTGGAAACCGCACACGCACTCCAAGCACTCACTCACACACACATACGCCGCAAACGCACCCTTACAGAGGCTCCTATACATCATCTTCATTCATCCGGCTGCATTTTACCCAACACTCGGAAAAGTGCTCTTCACAGTTGTCTTCACTTAAACTCCCCTGCTGAGAGATAGCATCTCTCCTTTTGTACTTTCAACCAACTTCCTCAATGGGGAATTCAGACAGGCGTTGCGCACGCATCACGGATAGCGCTTCTAAATCCGAAACAACGACTGGGGAGTCGAGGCGCCAAATTACACCTCATGGATTATGCATGAGCCAAGACAGTGTCATTGTTCTCCAACACCTTCGGAGCAGTATTAATGTATCCCTTTCAAGTCTCCCCGGCTAGAGTCGGGTGGGCAGGGTCCTGCGCCTGTTTTATGTGTTCAACACTGTTCACTGTGTGCTGAATGGGATAATCATTGCTAATTTATCATTCTGACACGTTAACAGGGGGGTGATAAACAAAACAAAGGAGGAAGAGCAGAAAGGTATGGCATCGCTTCAGAGGCATGGAGGTTTTTATTTTTTTTTACTGGGGTTTCATTTGCGCGTCTTCGGGGACTTTCGATGCTCGGAATAAAAGTAAATAAAGGCAGCAGTAACTCATTCTTTAGTGCTCTTTCGTGTTTTCCCTCGGAGTGTAAGACTACTTAACATGCCACATATAAAGATAGATGCAGATAAGATCAAAGGAAGACAAATGGAAAAAAGACCAGAGTTGGTTCCAGAGAAAGGCTCCCAAGTTCACGGTGACTAAACCAGTGTTTCTCAAAGTGGGGGGCGCGCCCCCCAAGGGGGGTGCAGAGGCATGACAGGGGGGACTTTGAGATTAAAAAAATAAAAAATAAAAAAATCTTTTTCTTTGGATTACAGAAAATTATCACTAAAGTGCCATCTGTTGCAGCTGCACTGTTCTCCATGAAAATACCATATTTGGATAAGTTTGACCATTTCTCAAAATCTGAAAATCATTATTTAATAAAACACAGAAAAGGATCACCAAGTTACTCTCGATAAAAAAAAATATTATAAGTTATATATATAGTTATTATATATTCCTAATACAAGATATTTTGGTCCGCCAAAGGGGGGCCTGACAGAAAAAGTTTGAGAAGCACTGGACTAAACACAGTTCATCTGTTTCCAAAGGTGATTCTAACTTTTCTTTTCATTTCTTTCATTCCCCTTAGCCTCCCGTCCAGTGGAAAACAAGCTGTGCGGGGGTCCCGTCCCCAACAGGTCCCAGCTGTGCCACATCCCCTGTCCCACTGAGTGTGAAGTATCCCCATGGGGCGCCTGGGGCCCATGCACCTTTGAGAGCTGTGACGACCAAGCTGGGAAGAAAGGTACAAATATACAGTATCATCCTAATCACTTGCAGAATTACTTATATAACACACTATATATATATATATAGCACTGCAGTGAAACACAGTCAACCATAGTCAAGGCATACAAGGCAATGTAGCTAAAACATGTTTTCATATTTAGTACACATGGCCTATGAAGTTCTGTAATTATAGAGAAGGTTGTTGTGGAATATTAAATGAGCCATGACAGTAAGCTGTAGGAATTGTGTCAGTTTGTATACAAATATAGAACATAGTTTAATATCTGCTTCCATAGAGATCAGTTTATCATCAGAGACACACGAGCGTCTGACCAGAAAGTGACAAAGAGCTCTGGTCAGAACTTAGATTAAATACATAATCGAAATGACGTACATGAGCTACCAGATATGACAGAAAATGTAAACAAAATATGCCCTAGTGAGAGAATGAATAACAAGCATTGGCTCTAGCCTTGTTATGACTAACACACTAGAACTGGAGAATTAGGCCAAATGTCATCTCCTAACCTTGGTCGTTGTTAAAGAGACACTGTCAGACTGTAGCCTAGTGTCTGGGCTGTAGCTAGTTTACTAGTTGATCATATTAACTAGTCAAAAGCTGTACAGAGATTTAACACAGATGGACATAGATAACATTTCCCTCACAAGGTCATCTAGAAGCTATGAAACTAGAAAGGTAAAGGAAATGACAGGCAGCAGCCACACATGTCCTCTCTCTCTCTCTCTCTCTCTCTCTCTCTCTCTCTCTCTCTCTCTCTCACTCTCTCTCTCTCTCTCTCTCTCTCTCTCGCGTGCCAGTATTGACTGGTTTGACCTAATGATGGCCCTAGAGGTAAGGTCATGGGGTCAACAACATCAATAGGCTTCTTCATCTTGGGGTCATGAATGTGCACAACAAATATTAGACAAATCGGCCTTGTAGTTTGCGAGATATAGCTAACATGAAATGAGATGAAAGACAGACGCATGCACAGGCAGACACAACCAATTACATGATCTCCCCAGGCTTCCGCCTGGCGGGATAATAATCTCATATGTGTGGGTGGTCCAGCACCTACACTATAATTTAATATTGACTTAAAATAAAGACATTTATATATTTTATACTAGTTTATGGCAATTTTATCAGAACTACACTCACAACATGAGTCAGATAATGCTTTGTGTTATTTGTTTGGCCTTATGTAATAACCATTCAAGTGTAATGTAATGGGTTTAATATGACAAAGAACAACTGAAGAGGGAAAGAAACATGTACAGTACTTTTCTTCAATTTAATTAGTGTATTTAACCCTCTTAACACTTTCTTTGCCAGGCTTATGTACATCATTATACCGTCCTCTGCCAGCTCTATTTGTCTATGGAGAAGTTCCCCTTCTTTGCAGGGCTATAACTTTTTAAATTGTATTGCTAAATTGACATTACTATGGCCCATTCAACGTCAATTATCTATCGTTCAGGATGTGGGAACGTTATACTTTTTCATTCACATATTCATACTAAAATACGGTCTAAAGTATAAATATGTTTTGATCGTTTTCTGCAGCATTCTGCAGAACCTGATTTATAGCCCTAAATGCATTATATTGATGATCAAATACAGTTTGATAGCGATCGGCGCGAGATAAAAAATTTCAAATGGACGTGCTTCTAGAAGTTACTACTTATCATCTGATGTTGACCGGATGGGGGGGGGGTCGTTTATAATTCCGTGGCCAACGTTGAACTTCTCTGCTCACATCGCAGCGACAACCAGAACCTGCAGATTCCTCCTGAGCAACGTCAGAAGGATACGCCCCTTCCTGACAAAAGAAGCCACCCAACTCCTCGTCCAATCAACAGTCATCTCCCGCCTCGACTACTGCAACGCACTGCTAGCTGGCCTCCCGGCCACTGCCACCAAGCCTCTTCAACTCATTCAAAACGCAGCGGCCCGCCTGATATCAAACCTACCGAAGTCGGCCCATGTCACCCCACTTCTTAGGGACCTGCACTGGCTCCCCATTGCTGCACGTATCCGCTTCAAGGCCCTCGACCTAGCATACCGTGCAGCAAAGGGAACCGCTCCCGCCTACCTCCGGTCAATGGTCTCTAACTACACACCCTCAAGACCCCTACGCTCTGCATCTTCTGGCCGCCTCAGACCTACTCCTATCCAAGCTCCCGGAGGGTCATCAAAGAGAAGCCGCCTATTCTCAGTCCTTGCCCCACAATGGTGGAATGAACTACCCATCCCAGTTAGGACAGCCAAATCTCGTCCAATCTTTCGCCGTCGACTAAAGACTCACTTCTTCAACCACTATCTGAAATGATTAAAAAAAAAAAAAAAAAAAATCTAACCCTGACTAACCTTACTGTCATGCACTTGTCCTAATAAACTAACCTACACTGTAACACGCAACACTTGATGAACATTGTTACTCAGCTGATAGAGTTGTACCCTTCTTGCTGTCTTGTCGTACAGAACTTGTAAGTCGCTTTGGATAAAAGCGTCAGCTAAATGACTAAATGTAAATGTAAATGTAGATGATTCATCTAGTGTGAGTGATATGATCATTAGAGCAGTTTGTATCGAACACGGTAAAAAAAAAAATTGAAACCCAGTCTCCTCGGGCCGTTGGGCGATGAGCGTGGAGCAAAAATATTCCTATTATGGAATGTTGAAATATGCGATCCATCTCCAGGTTGTATAATAGTATATACGTCCAAATCATGTTGTTTATCGAGTTATTGGTAACAGATCGCTATCCATTGTGTCGTGCTCGAGTCCCGGGACCTATAGACTTATTGTTATGTTTTCTTCTTGACTTGTTTAAAGAAGACCTGTACGGCCCATGGGGACATTAACTTGTGTTGTCGGGCCCTATAAATAAATTTGATTTTGATTTGATTTGATTTGATCGGACCGATTTTGGATGAGCACCAGTTTCCGTTTCCGGTTTCCGGTTTGGGCGATCCGCCGATCGGCCACCAGATGGCGCTCTTGAACCGTTGGAGAGTTGAGAGGGGATCAACAGTAGATCTCAAGTCTCCGGGGGAGAAATATGATTGCGATCACAGATTTTTTAAATATTGATCTCAATGACGGCGTCATTGGCAGAATTAGCATGGCGGGGAATGACGAGTTTAGGCGTCCTTGGCGATTAAAGTGTTAACATGCAACGACCCACATGTATGATGAATTGAAAATGGGGGACCCTGATGTAAACAAGGCGAAAGTCTTTCTCTGGTCTGCATCCCCTTAACAATTGTGTGTATTGAGCTGTACTGTATTGTACCCATTCTGCAATCTGTTAATAAAATGTTCAATCAATCAATCAATGTGGGCCCTTTTTAGGACGATTTGCCCACCAGCACTTTGGCGACCCCTAGTGGCTCGGGTGTGCATATTTTGTAATACAAATATATATATATCGAATTGAAGGCTTATTTGTTGCCTGTCGATAGCGACAAAAAATCTGACCAAATCCGCTCAGCGGTTTTCGAGTTACATGCCGGTATTTGAGGCTTGTGCAAAGTACACGGTATTGCGCAAAATACCACTCCAGACTCTTGGGGCTCTAGTTCCGTCAATCTAGATCCGATCTCGAAAATGATTGTGGAGGGTTGAAGCCAATGCGTGTGGCTTTCCAATGATACCCCACCTGGGGATGTATGAATCAGGGATCTGGTGAAAAACAGCCGAAATAATTGATGTCTATGAGAAAACTCAGTTTTTCTTTTGTACACAGTTTACCAAAATCACCCATAATCACTCATTTCTGAATGGATCTTTATGAAATTACCTCTGGACTACTAACTACTACAGAAAAACTTGAGTAACAAGTTTTTCTACAACTCAAGTTCAGACCTAATTTTCTTTCTGGAATCAGCAACTTCAGAATGTCATCTTTCAAAAGAGATCAGGCTCATGCATGTGCTATAAGTATAAAGTATGTTGTTTTGGTTTGCAAAAAAAGTATGCAGTCCTCAAAAACGAAAACTAAAATGGCCAGGGAGACTCATTGCAGGTTAAGAGGTTAAAGTTATAAATTAAAAACTTCTTAAGTCTGAAGCACTATACAGAAATATAGTGTAGCTAGACAGAACATGTTCAACCCCAGCCCTTGGGCACAACAAACATACACAACAATAAATATTACATGAAGGTACAAGGCACAACTCAACTCATAAAATATAGAAATATACGGTATTGCAAGCTAAGTGTGGGCCAACTTGACTTCTACCTGACTGGTATAATGAGTCATTACAGTATTAGAATTTTCGGCAGTACAGCTATCTTTATCGATTTCACTCCATGCTCCCAATCAAAGATGAAGGTAGCTGCATCCTTCTGTCCAGACCTTTTTAAAAATGTTAAGCAATGAGTTATAATTAAGGGAGAATATTTGAGAAGGAATTTGAAAAGGAATCTTTAAACCCATGTGCATGTCGAAATACTTCCCAAAGGTCAGTGAATTCCACAACCACAACACCAGAGGGAGTTCCACAAAACATGTTCAACCCAGATTCGGCACAAACAAGGGACTAAACACGTTTCACAATTATGCCACAACAATGTGGAACTCCCTACCCACAACCGTGAAGGAATGTGATTCCCTACCCTCCTTCAAAACCGCTCTCAAAGAGCACCTATGGGTGGCTGCAATTAGAAACTGGCCCCTGTAAATGTCCAAATTCATTTTTTATGATCTCTTTTTACTATACAGTTCTGTATATCCCTATGTCTTACAGTATATGTCATAAATGTCCTGATGAATTGAAAATTGGGGACCCCGATGTAAACAAGACAAAAGTATTTTTCTGGTCTGAATCCTCTTAGCAGTTGTTTTTTATCGAGCCATACTGTATTGTACCCATTCTGCAATCTGTTAATAAAGTTTTCAATCAATCAATAAATCAATCAAACAACTCCCTCCACCCTAGGTTTCAAACTGAGGAAACGGCAGATCACCAACAAGCCAACCGGCGGCCCGGGAAACTGCCCCCACCTGGTGGAGGCGGTCCCGTGTGACGAGCCTAGTTGCTACGACTGGCGATTGGCCAGCCTGGAACGCTGTATCCCTGACGACGAGAAACTTTGTGGCCCCGGAACTCAGGCTTTCCAGGTCCAGTGTGTCGACGGTAACGGTGAGAAGGAAGGAGCGTAGCTCAATTTTAATTATACAATAATCTTTTTTTTTTTTTTTTACATTAGACAAAACATGAAACGGTGTCAAATTATTACCATTCATAGGTGTATTGTGAATGAATTCATGTCTGTGGCTGTGCGACTGTTGATAACAGTCCATGATTGCAATGTATTGGATTATTGATTTCATACTTCTTGTTCAAGGCATACTATGTATTCTTACTGTAGAGGGTCTGTTGGGAATAACTATAGGCATTGTGCTGTTATCAGCCCGCAGACTGTCGTGATCCATATTGATCATATAGAGTCCATTGTTACCTGCTACTGTCCTCATCTTGAGTGCATTCTCCCATTAGCCCATTTCCATTGGTAATGAAGGCCCTCACCCTGGTCTGAAAAATCCTATATCGTTCAAGGTCACCTTGCTGCCCGCCCTCTAACTTGTGGCCATACGGTACGTGAGGAGCCTTCTGTGACTACAGTTCTTGTTCACCTTACGCCATTCATCAAGCTTGTAAGGAGTTCCCTCTAGACACTCTCTCTCTCTCCATCCATCCACTCCCCCTCTCTCCTCTTTCCCTCTTCACTCCTCCCCACGCTAACATCTACTCAACTCAGCATTGGCATGTTTTGCCTCTGTCTCTCTCTCACTCTCTCTCTCTCACTCTCTATCTCTCTCTCTCTCTCTGGCATGCTCTCTCTGTTTCTTTTCTCTTTCTCTCTGGCACTCTGTTTTCTCTCTCTCTCTCTTTCTGGCACACTGTTTTCTCGTTTCCTTTCTCTCTCTCTCTCCTGGCAGTCTCTCTATCTCTGGCTCACAGTCTTCTGCTCTCTCTCTCTCTCTCTCTCTCTCTCTCTCTCTCTCTCTCTCTCTCTCTCTCTCTCTCTCTCTCTCTCTCTCTCTCTCTCTCTCTCTCTCTCTCTCTCTCTCTCTCTCTCTCTCTCTCTCTCTCTCTCTCTCTCTCTCTCTCTCTCTCTCAAATCAAATTAATTCTCGGAGGCACAGGGTCCCAGAGACTCTCGTGCTATTTGCTTTGCCTGATATTTACTGCTTTTATTCCTGTAAATCCTTAATTATGCATATTGTATATTTGGTTGTAGGAAGGAGAACGTACTGCGGCAGTGAGTCTTGTCTTGCTAGTGTATTCAATACATTTGATTAATCTCATGTAATTCCCCAACTAGAAAGCCTTAACATGACCCTTTCAGCTCAGCCAGATCAGACAGACATGACAGCTGACATTCATTCATGTTGGATTGAGTAGAGCCCCCCCCCCCCCCCCCCCCCCCCGTACTTCTAGAGCAAAACAGAATCTCTGTTCTACTGCCCAACCACCACCAGCATCACCACCCTCTCTCCCTCGTCTGATGAAAATTGATTTGTTTGTTTGGATTTTGAGCTACTTTTCGCCTCAGAGATTTTCCACTCTGTGCAAGCTCCTTTGAGTGCGACTCAATCGTAAAAAGCATTGCCATACAGATGGACCCCCCCCCCCCCCCCCCCACAGCAGACCAAGGTCGATAAAAAAGTCATTGGAACTGGCTATTGGTATTCCCTGTGCTGACTGTTCGCCCCTTTAGGCGAGGAGGGTTTTCTTTTCTGTACACTGAGCAGCAACTGTTTCCTCTCGTAGTGGGTGTTCTGTGCTCATTCATGTTTTTCCACTGGGCCCCCTTGTCTCTTCCTATTTCCATGCTGTCTCAGTTCAGTCAAGATTGGTTCACCGCACGCCAGTCAAAGTGACATCTTAATGCGGAGTCAGGCCACCACTTCTTCCTCCCGTCTGAAATCGCAAAATCAACCATCGAAAGATTAAAAATGTTATCTCTGGGTATGGAGTGCTCCGAGAAAATATCCTCAATTTGCTTCATTGCTGCATCTGAAGCAGTTAAGAGCATATATTGCGAATATGTGGGTTAATATAATCCACTTATGGCTGTTGGGAGCTCTTGAATAATAAATGGCCTAAATTGTTGGAATGTGAATTCCCATGTGAATATTCACTTTTTAGGCAGAATGCAAATTTAGTCTCTGCATACATGTAGGGTGCATCATTATCGATATTTTATAGGTAATTCTTGAAAAATCTTCTTTTAGTCCATGGAGTTAACAAACATTTAATCTGCCACGTCAATACAGAGAACGCAAGTACAATGTTTTGAATCATGTCTCCCTAAGCTTCTAAATTTGTATTATTAGTCTCACTGCTAAACAAGCTGATGGTGGTTGAAGCGCATACTGTATTAGAGTCTTTGAATCTTCAAGAAACAAAGTAAATGTAGTGTGGTTTCACCATGGTTACCACGATTACAGCGGCTCCCTGCTAATCAGTCCCAGGGTCTTAATCAGTGTTGGGCAAGTTACTCAGGAAGTGTAATTAGTTACTTATTACTGATTATACCTTTCAAAATTTATCAAAATTACGTTACTGATTACTGTGTATCAAAGCTATGTAAAAAGTAATGTACAACCTGTTTAGCTTCTGTTATTAGCTGTCCAGATGTCAGCTGTGGTGGAAACAAAGCCTACCTCTCTGAGTGTGGCTTTCAAATAAAGTCAAGTCAAGTCAAGTAATTTATTTATAGAGCACATTTAAAAGCTCGAGAGCCATGGGAGTGTGTGGGTTAGGGTGTGGGAGAATCAGGATTAATCGAAGGCTAGGGAATAAAAGTGGGTTTTTAAACGGGCCTGTCTCCAGCGTAGGGGCAGATCGAATCTCCAGGGGAAGCTGGTTCCATAGTTTGGGGGCTACGGCCTTGATGAGCTTCCATCACTATTCTCTCTCAAGGTACAGTAGCCAACAAACGTCTTTCTCTGTTGCCAGCCTGACGTTGTTCTTTGTGGATATTTTCTCTATGATACGTCAAAATGAGGGCGAGTCAAGTCAACCGTGGAAATAGGTAACATCTCCTCGATCATATATCCAGCGATGAGCTTCTTCAGACCTTCTCCACTCACGGGTGGTGTTTGCCCTGATCTTATATCCAGTTTCTGTTTTTTTGTTTACATCCATCATTGGCACTGGTAGAGGCTTCCCTGTCAGTGTCAGGGTTTTTATGCGTCAAGTTTCACATTGTTGTGTTGCCATGTCAGATGCTTCATCAAATTAGATGTTGTATTTTTCACAGTTGCAAACTTTTTTGCATAGTTTACAATTGGATGTGTCATGTTACCTCTCTTACTCACCCTCCATGCTGCTTTTTGGCTAGTAGCTGACATGACCTCTGACCTGCCGGCCTGTGCACACACGTCATACAGAGGACCATGTATAAATGTAATCTAACATTATGAGTACAAAAAAAACACATTGCATTCTGGCAACGATGTAACGCAGTGTTACTTGGATTAGTAACTGTAATATAATTACTATTTTGGAAATGTTAAAGTCTTTTAATCGTTACTGGGAAATTATTAAAAGTACAGTAATGCGTTACTATGTATCATGTCTTTTAAAGGTGCTATAACGTTCAGCAAATGACAGTGAATGAAACTTCCGGTTTGAGAAATTGTTGCTATTTTCACAAATGTTCTCAGCAACCCAGCAATGGATTTCATTGTTGAAATGAGTGCTAATTGTACGTGATAGCCAGCTACATTTACATTTACATTTAGTCATTTAGCTGACGCTTTTATCCAAAGCGACTTACAAGTTCTGTACGACAAGCCATCAGGAAGAGCACAACTCTATCAGCTGAGTAACAATGTTCATCAAAGTGTTGAGTGCTACAGTGTAGGTTAGTTTATTAGGACAAGTGCATGACAGTATGGTTAGTTAGGGTTAGATTTTTTTTTTTTTTTTTTTTTTTAATTCAGATAATGGTTGAAGAAGTGCGTCTTTAGTCGACGGCGAAAGATTGGACGTGTTTCGGCTGTCCTAACTGGGGTGGGTAGTTCATTCCACCATTGTGGGGCAAGGACTGAGAATAGGCGACTTCTCTTTGATGACCCTCCCGGAGCTTGGATAGGAGTAGGTCTGAGGCGGCCAGAAGATGCAGAGCGTAGGGGTCTTGAGGGTGTGTAGTTAGAGACCATTGACCGAGTGTTTCACTCAGTGGCGTTTTGAGAAATCATGATGTGCAGAAATAGTAAAAAAAACACTGCAGACTTCTGGTTCGACAGACAGGATCCAAGTATTTTTTTTTTTTTTTAAATGTTTCATTCACAATCATAATATTTTTGGGGGGGGGGGTAAGTAATACTTTTATTCCACACATTTCAAAAAACTTTGTGGATGCATATATATATATATATATATATATATATATATATATATATTATTAACCCATTTAGACCTAAAACGCCTGCTAAAAATGCATTATATAGCCTGCATATACACAGAAATGTGTTTCCTGGTTTCAATGGGTTAATCCACAGAGTCTACATAAAGATATTATCAATATAACCTTTAATTGATTGATTTTCTTCATACTAACTGAGCTAAGCACATCGCTGGCACCAGAATAGTATTTGCAGATACACTTTGTTCAAAGTGGTCCTTCTGTATGTTCACATTCATTTACATAAGTGATGTGGGACAGATTTGTCGATTAAATGAAGTTGTTTTCTACAGTACTTTTTCAGTCGAGGACAATCCCAGTGACCATGCCAAGCACATCCCCTACCAATAACAAAACCTTCTCCTTCTAGCCTTCCTCCCAACCGTATCTACATGTATCTTCATGACATATACGCTGTCCTTTCCTCCCACCAGGTGAGGTGGTGGACAGAAGCCTGTGTGCGTCTACTCCTGCTCCAGAGCCTGTGTCCTGTGAGGTGCCCTGCTCCCGCGACTGTGTCCTCAGCGACTGGACCGCCTGGTCCACCTGCTCCCAGACCTGCTCCAGCAAGACCATCGAGGGCAAGCAGATGAGGACCCGCTCCGTCCTAGCTTACAACGCCGGGGAAGGTGAATGAGACCGCCTGCCGCATCGCCGGATAATGGAAATGTTATGTAGATGAGCCTCAATAGGGCTTAGTCATGGCCTTTCAAGTCGCCCTTCGCTGTCACTCAGCAAGTGTCTGGATTTCACACTTGTCCTGCGTGTGCATGTGTCTTTCCATATCTGAGGCAGTCTGCTTATCTGTCTTTGTGATTATTTCTGTCTGTATGTCTTGTCTCCCCCGGCCGGATTCTAACTTCTTATCTGCCTCTAAGATCCTTCATCTACAGTATATTTCTGTTTGCTGCCCTATTTGCTTGTCTGTCATGTAATGAAACATTTTGATGTGTTTTATATCTATATGCTTTGATTCCTCACAGTAACCGCGATGGTAGTGGCATGGATAACGGTGATGGAGGGTAAAGTTTGTTATTGACATTAGCTTCTAGCCACGTAGAACCTCTAGCAACATGTCCTCTAGCAGGCAACATACAATGAAATTGCTTGTTTGAAGTAAAACATTTTAAAGAGCAAATCATCATCATGACAGCCTCAGGGTAACTTGTGATTGATTCATAATGTATTCAGACAGTTTCACTAGAGGCGGAATCAGCCTTACTGACCATAGAGGTGGTAGTTGTTATTTATTGTTTTGTATGAGTTTACATATGTCTTGCAGCAGCGTTAACATATTCATTATCTATATTTTCCGAAGGTCTTACGCGGGTGCCAAAGTTTCCAGAACTTTTCGGTAAATGTGTTTGAAAGTAGACTAGAATTTGAAGTAGAAGGTGTAGAGGTTCTAGTCAAATAATTGGTTTGTCTTAGTTGACTAATAGTATAATTATTAGTGATTTTCTTTTTTCATGTTGAATGAAAATGTTCGGGATAATGATAATTGCATCTCTGGCATCACAACAGTATTCATAAATATTCTTAGGTGGTTAAAAAGCATTGGATTTAAAGAGGCCCCATATCATGCAGATTGCATTAATTTGTGGAACAATAATGTAGGAAACACTTAGCAGATTTGCCTATTAAATGGAGTCTTTGATTGGTTGACAAAATCCTATTAGTGCGCTAATGTCTTTATAATGTAGGCAAAAGAATGGAAGCCACCTCTCAACCAGTATCAAAATCCCTTGTATTGTGGCCGAACTCAAGGAACTATTTTGAGTCTTTGGCTGTCAACGAACACCTGACACCCTTTCTGCTGGAGACCCACCAGGCCCCAGAATGTTATCATTCAAGAATACTAAGTGGCAAGCAGCTCTGAGATCAGCCGATTATGGATGTCGCATTTGTGAATATGTCAGCAAAGTGCTGAAATTCCTACTGCAAACAGGAATAAATATGAATAACAACATATTCTATGAGCCTTTTACAGTCATCCCTGTGTCACATTGTGAGCAGGGGGCCGCGCTGGCCTTCACTATCCAAGCATCTTTTCGCTCTCTAAAGCCACTTCACATTTCCCCACTGTCCCCACTGGCATAGGTCAGTCTGTGCTGCTGAAGCTCATTTGTGGAGCTATATCAGGGTCATGGTGTTGCTACTGTACCTTCGCTACATCGTTAGTCAGCTAAGTTAGCGTGTAGCAGTCAGCAGAAAAGGAAGACCTGCTCATTTGCTACTATGGCAAGATTTGTCTGAGTTGGCAGTTTGTGCCGACCCAACCATGTGCTTGGGCTGACTCTCTGTCCGCTCAGAGAAACACAGGTATGGAGGACTCGCAGTCCCACAATGCCTCTCAATCACTACTGAAATCTCTAAGTGTGGGCAATTACTCTAAACACTGAACGGGCTCTAACTCTTTCTCTCCATCGACCCAGTTAGCCTGACTGACCGCCACCACAGCATAAATGGTAAATTACCTGCATTTATATAGAGCTTTTATCCAAAGCGCTTTACAACTTAGGCCTCACATTCACCCATTGACTCACATGTTCTCACACACCGCCGGTGGAGGCAGCCATGCACCGACCTGTCCACCGGGAGTGGTTAGGGGTTAAGTGTCTCACTCAAGGACACTTAGACACACTGCTGCGGAGGAGCCGGAATATAACTGGGAACCTGATGATTACCAGACCCGCTCTACTTCCTGAGCCACTGTCCTCCTGAGCCACCGCCATCTCAGAGAAAGAGAGAGAAACAGACAAATGAGCATGAAAACTGAGCAGACCCACGGCGCTACCTGCACATGCGTCTAACAAAAAGGCCCATGCCTGATCGTGAGTGAGTGAGTTAGTGGGTGAGTGAGTGAGTGATGCATAGCCCCAGGCAGCAGTGTGCCGTGGGAAGAAGATAAATACTGTATATGTTTTTTTTAGGGCTGTCAGTTTATCGCGTTAATTAGATTAATTAATTACACAGCAAATGATCGCGTTATGAAAATTAACTCAAAATGTGTTACAAAACAAATTAAAAATACATCTTTCTATTAAATAATTTTATTTACATTTTTTATTTTTATTTTTTTTATCTCATTCATTCCATTAAAACGTAGAATAAACATTTACAGATTTTTTTTTTAAATGGTCCATTTGCATGTTCTTGGTATCTGAATCTATGGATCTCAGGGAATGTATTCCCAGTGTCAGAAATAGTGTCTGTTACTAGGCTTGAGTAAATTGTAATAAACCAAATGAGAATATCAATTCAATATTATTTTTATTTTTATTTTTTTTACTGTGAATAACACCATGCTAAGATTTACCAGACCTGAAAAATCTAAGCAAATAAATAAAGGGAAGATGATTAAACAGAAGGTTTTGTAGATACAGTACTGAATTCTGCCATCCGGACACATGCAATTTGAAATATGATTATAGAATATAAAATATCAGGCCTAAAATGGTTATGCGATTAAAATGCGATTAATTAGATTAATTAATTACAAATCCTGTAATTAATTAGATACATTTGTTTAATCGCCTGACAGCACTAGTTTTTTTGTAAACTAGAGTAACGCATTAGGATTCCAACCTGTGACTTGGAGTGGGAGGAAACCTTTGAAGTTCAAAGGGGGCGTCAAGCTTTTGAATACATTTCACAGACTGCCAGACAGTGTTACAAATGCACTCAATCTAAAATCATAAAGGCATACGTAAAGGCATTTTCCTCTGTACCTGCCATATAGGATCCAAACCTGTTTGCACAACAACCTTGAGAACATCAAATCATAAAACTATTAAAACCTAGAGATGTAACTGAGGCCTACTCCACACGTACACAGGTATTTTTGAAAACTGGGTTTTTCACATGCATCACTCTGTCAGTAGTGTAGCTGCACCTGCATCACTCGGTCAGTAGTGTAGCTGCACCTGCATCACTCGGTCAGTAGTGTAGCTGCACCTGCATCACTCTGTCAGTAGTGTAGCTGCACCTGCATCACTCTGTCAGTAGTGTAGCTGCACCTGCATCACTCGGTCAGTAGTGTAGCTGCACCTGCATCACTCTGTCAGTAGTGTAGCTGCACCTGCATCACTCTGTCAGTAATGTAGCTGCATGATCTGATGACATGACCTAAAACATGTGCAATGGGAGGCTGCAGGGAGCTATCCATGGTTCTGATAGCAGAGAAAATACTATGTTTTCAAAAATATCTGTATACATGTGGACAGGGCCCATCCACATGAATACACCTGAAAGTCTTTCAAAAAGATCAGTTTTCAGTGACCTAAAACACAGTTTGCATGTTGACAAAATAGTCAAAATGCATAGAAAGTTTCAAAAATATGTTTGGACTATGCCTAAAACCAGGCATGAACCTAAATGAAAATAAAATAAATAAACTTCAATTTGTGTCTTTTCACTATTACCATAGTCTTGTTAACTAGTTGCGAGTAGATCGTGTAGAAGTCTAAACAGTCGCCTACCACCGCAGATACCCAGGTTCAATTCCAGGCAGCATTACCTGCGGCTTCATCCCAATTGGCAGTGTTTGTCCATTGATTTTAGGAATAATTATATTGTATGTGGTGTAGCACCCTTCAAGTGGTTTATTAGGCAGCTACCGAATAACCTTTAAAACAAAGCGCTCTTATTTATATATATATTTTTTAAGTTACCTTATTGATACCTTAGCATAGATCAAAGACCATACATAAAATAATTTTATTCAACATATTTCTGAAATGGTCATATATATTAGAGATAATCAACATGCAAACAAAGTGCATTCCATATAAATAACACTGTTACACAGTGGTTATGGCAACCTTGAACGGGCCCCCCCCAAAATTGCCACACGCAATCAACCATCAAATCTCACTCCAAGGTTTTCTGAAAAGTTGGCAACCCTGAGCGACGCTATATTAAAATTCCTCCTGGTATATTGTACAGTGTAAACAAGACTTAATTTGTGAGACTGTTGGTGGTTCTGTATACTGTTTGGTGTTTGTTGTTTGTCCTTGGCATAAATGCAGTCAGCTTACAGTTATGTATAAACAGTATACCATAGGAGATGGAGCAGAACTACTGTGACACACAGTGCAATGCATATATGCCGCCACTAGGGGCAGAGCGGCTAACCATGAGTGAGTGACATTGCAGGTCATAGAGGTACGTCACATTTAAAAAATAAAATCATTGAATGGTAAAAACAGTTGTGAGACACGTTAATATTTACAGTACATACTATGTGTTCCCAGGTGGTGCCCTGTGCCCTAACAGCAGTGCCCTTCAGGAGGTGCGTAACTGTAATGAACACGCCTGTACAGTGTACCACTGGCAGACTGGCCCCTGGGGGCCCTGCACCGAAGACCTCACCTCCTCGGCTCTCAACACTTCCACAAGCGCTGGCGCTGGGGCCAACAGCCAGGGTCTGTGCTCCATGGGTATGCAGATCCGAAAGGTCATCTGTGTCCGAGTCAACGTGGGACAGGTGCCCCCCAAGAAGTAAGAAATTATACTGTTTGATTGTATGGAGATTGCATGCTGTTTGAACACTGTATTCGGGTGAATTCCTGTTTGATGTATGTGTGTATGTGTGTGAGAGAGAGAGAGAGAGAGAGAGAGAGAGAGAGAGAGAGAGAGAGAGAGAGAGAGAGAGAGAGAGAGAGAGAGGAGTGATAGGAAAACAAGAGAAGCTGATAGAGATGCTGAAGACATTGAGCAGAGATGTGAAAGTTAACTCTCAATCCCTATCTCTCCTCCACAGACGAACAAAGATAAATAAATAATTACTCAGGTCTCCAACAGGCTAATTAACCCTGTCATTTTGGGCCCCTGTAATTTCCCATTGATGATAATGACTGTAATTAAATGGGTTTGATACTTTTAGGCAATTAAATCACTAGGCAGATGAGAGGCAAGATGCCTGCTGTTAGCTGGCTCTAAAGACCCCACTCTACTGAGTACCCTCCAAACGTAGCAGCAGGTTTTAATTTACAATTTGCCCAAAGTTTAGCTCCTGTCTAATTTGAATTATGCTCGACTATGTGGAGACTGAGTGGACTGCTGTTGATTGGCACATTTTAAGGGGGATACAATCCTATATTTAATTTGAAGGAAAAACAAACTCAAGTTTGAACATTTATTGTCACTGGTGAAAGTCTAGGGAATATGTTGAGTTGGTGCATTAACATTCTCTTTTATTATATATTTATTTTAGTACCAGTTGGAAACCTACAGGTAATTTCATTGTCTCCCTGGTGTGGCACTGTGGCAGTATAGGTGAGGAAAGGCCAGGCGTATCAATTATTCATGGAAGGAGAGCGCGTATATAAGACCTTTATGGAAATTAGATTTACAGCAAACAACCTCTGATCAAATGAAGACTAATGGTCAATCCGAAGCTAATTCACACTACTGACCGAGTGATGCAGGTGCAGCTACACTACTGACAGAGTGATGCAGGTGCAGCTACACTACTGACCGAGTGATGCAGGTGCAGCTACACTACTGACAGAGTGATGCAGGTGCAGCTACACTGCTGACCGAGTGATGCAGGTGCAGCTACACTACTGACAGAGTGATGCAGGTGCAGCTACACTACTGACCGAGTGATGCAGGTGCAGCTACACTACTGACAGAGTGATGCAGGTGCAGCTACATTACTGACAGAGTGATGCAGGTGCAGCTACACTACTGACCGAGTGATGCAGGTGCAGCTACACTACTGACAGAGTGATGCAGGTGCAGCTACACTACTGACCGAGTGATGCAGGTGCAGCTACATTACTGACAGAGTGATGCAGGTGCAGCTACACTACTGACCGAGTGATGCAGGTGCAGCTACACTACTGACAGAGTGATGCAGGTGCAGCTACACTACTGACCGAGTGATGCAGGTGCAGCTACATTACTGACAGAGTGATGCAGGTGCAGCTACACTGCTGACCGAGTGATGCAGGTGCAGCTACACTACTGACAGAGTGATGCAGGTGCAGCTACATTACTGACAGAGTGATGCAGGTGCAGCTACACTACTGACCGAGTGATGCAGGTGCAGC
The DNA here is from genome assembly GCF_963971535.1 of Notolepis coatsorum. Lineage (NCBI taxonomy): Eukaryota > Metazoa > Chordata > Actinopteri > Aulopiformes > Paralepididae > Notolepis > Notolepis coatsorum. The sequence goes on along the minus strand of NC_140183.1, from coordinate 44,574,584 downwards.
TACACTACTGATAGAGTGATGCAGGTGCAGCTACACTACTGACCGAGTGATGCAGGTGCAGCTACACTACTGACCGAGTGATGCAGGTGCAGCTACACTGCTGACCGAGTGATGCAGGTGCAGCTACACTACTGACAGAGTGATGCAGGTGCAGCTACACTACTGACCGAGTGATGCAGGTGCAGCTACACTACTGACAGAGTGATGCAGGTGCAGCTACACGGGCGAAGCCGTAGAGCAACAACCTCAAGGCCAGTGAGAAACGGAGGACAAGGGATAAGGCACAAGATAACCCACACATGTTTGTCAACAGCCTTATATCCTTTTCAAAAGATGAGAATCCATCCCGGATGCTCTTCATGTTGTTGGATGGGAAGTGATGGGAAATGGAGGTACTTCAGGAATGAAGGGAAGCTGATTGGTAGGGAAAATGATGATTGCTGGGCTGGGATGTTTTGAATATTCATTCCTCATCCCGCCTTGAGGTTAAAGGAACACAAAGACAGCTGATTTATTATGCTCATAATCTCACACTTGTCCCCAAATTGAAAATTAATTTGGGTTGAGAGTTATTGAGTTCAAGAGTTAAGATATGTGATTATAATACATTATTACATGGCGTTTTAACATTCGCCAAAATGCTTGATTATGATTGGTCAATAGCGCTTTGTTACCCCTAGCAGCGGTCAATTATTTCTCGATAATTGATTGCTGCTATGGGTAACGCGCAATAATGGCCGCTGTTAGGGGCAACAGAGTGCTATTGACCAATCACAATCAAGCATTTTGATCGCAGTCACGAAAGCTATAACCTCGTTCCCAGCTTTATCTCGCACAGCTGCACTACATCAGGTGCAATCACGTCCACACCTGCCGGCGATGACAGAGGAGCCACAGAACAACTGTGTCTGCATTTGATCTCGTCTTGTCGATGGTGTAAAATGAATTAGGTATATTGTTAGTAAGTTAGCCATGTAATAAGCGGGATAATGTATAGCTATACTCGGTCATTGTTTGCAAAATAATTGACCTTCACTGCGTTTAGAACACCTCGGCTGCGCCTCGGTGTCGGCCTATTATTTTGTGACAATGACCTCATAGCTATACATTATCCCTTACTTATAATGTATATTTGCAGGAAGTAACAAATACAACTATGAATATTAAGAAATTATGAAAATAAATGTTTATATATATAAAGGCTTTGTATCTGCCTTTCCAGGAACTGTTACTATTTTATCATTATTTTTTTTATTATTACTTCCTGGGATAATATACATCATAATGACACCACACTTAACTTTTTCATTTATAGCTTTGGGATATGTGTGAGATTATGGGCACAATAAATCAGCATTATTTTTTCTGTGGTGTTCCTTTAAGGCTTGATTGTCCCTCTCTGGGAGGTAATTTGTCTTGGAATGGACTCTGCATCCTCTTACAAAGGTGGAATCACCCGTTGAGTACCTGTAGGTGCATTTTGGAAATATATGATGGGACATGTTGTTGATTTGAATCATACATTGAGTTGTTTTTTTTCTTCTTAAAACCCAAGCTCCAATAGCCTTGTATATGAAATTGTAGAACAACAAAAAGTTACATTTTTGAGTTGTGTTTTTCTTTCTTTTGGGTTCCTTTTAACGTTAGGTTATGACTATAACCAAGTTCTGTTAGTTAGGGGCGATGCTTGGCATCACTACTGCACTATCTCGCGTACGTGCACGCGTACTGAATAAACCACAAATGTACCTCTAATACCAGTATTAGTCTGACCACACCCCTCATCAGCTTACCTTCATAAGCAGGTGTGTGGTCACCTGCTCTCCTCCTTCCCAAGCTTTCACCACAAGGTGAGGACAAGGGCTGCAGCGGCCGTCTGATGCCAAGCATCGCCCCTAACTAACAGAACTTGGTTATAGTCATAACCTAACGTTCTGTATCGTTAGTGGCTTAGCTTGGCATCACTACTGCACAAGGGAGGCCAAGCGGAGCCACTTGGCTGACAAATACACCCCGCTGACAGCCCCCCAAAACCATCAGAACAGGGAGGGCCGAGCCCCCCCGACCCCCCCTAATGGAGGGTATCCCCCCTATTAGAGGCTTCACGGGAAGGCGACGGACCCGACCGTGCGAAGAGGCACTCAAGCAACTTAACGCACAGGGTGAGCAGACCGTGGCTTGACCCCACGACTACACACACGCACAACCCACATGCCACCCGGGAACGAACGGAGGAACAACCTCGTTACTGCCCCCAGAATCACGGGGCCAAGGGCAAACCCAACCCCGTGGCAAGGCCGTAGCAGCGGAGCGCGAAGGAAGACCCAGACCCACCAAAAGGACTGGACTCCCTGGAATGGGGGCCCGGAGAAGTCCATGATGCCAGCATCAAGACCCCACCAGGTGGGCACGTAGTGCCCCGCCCCCCACATCGCCAGCGTATTCGGACAAAGGCCCCTCAGTTACTGCACCTGGTATTCCCAGGCGGAACCCCATCCAAGTACTAACCAGGCCAGAACCTGCTTAGCTTCCGAGATCGGACGAGATCGGGCGTGTTCAGGTTGGTATGGCCGTAAGCCGAGCGGGCCCCGTCCCCCCAATAGTACACCGCCTGGCACACTGACCCTGCAGAACAGGCAGTCAGCATGGCCGTAAGCACACAAAAAGGTTAACCAACGGAAGCAGGCAGCGCACCGGGGAAAAACCAGGCAACAGGCTGTTAACCCTAGCCTGGAGACTGCGGACGAGACAGGCGCCAGAGGGGACAGCTGAACACAGCCGCCCCGGCGGAAGGAGCGTAAGCTGGCGGTGTTGCATGACCAAGCCTCCATTTAAAAACCCCCACCCAGAGGGGTCGAGGCAGAGAAGGCTGACACGATTGGCAGACGTCATGAACGTGCAGGGGCACCCTCAAACGGTGAACCCGGGAGTTGACACTGCTCCAACACACCAGGGAACCAACCACCTCGGTGTTACCCAATGCGGTGGTTGTTCCTATAACCCCTCAAGAAAAAACTCCAAAACACACCTGCGGGCATACACCGGCTATACCGCAGTACAAGTGTTTCAGTTTCCAAAAAGGGTTAACCCAGGCCTACGGGTCGCAAACATCACTTCGGACCGGGCCTGGCGGTACGAGAAGCACAGGGTCACCAGAGGAGGTCAAAAAACCACCCCCACAGGCCCCTCTTCGCCATGCGTGAGAGAGGAGCGAAAAATAATGGAGAACCAGCCCCTAAGCACACCGTACCTGGTATTCCCCGGCGGTCTCCCAACCAAGTACTAACCAGGACCAACCTGTGTAGCGGCCGAGATCCGACGAGATCGAGCGCGTACAGAATGGCATGGCTGTAAGCCATGACGACAGTGCTGAGTAAAAACATACCCAACCAGGGTCTCCATAGCGCTTAACCCTGTGACACCCAGACCGACCTGGCATTTTTCCCCCTGAAAAAAGCCCAAGTCCCTCAGGGTACCAGAACAGCAGATCTGCATCCCCGGCGGACAACGGGTTCAACTGATCTGGACCAGCGTGACCAGAACCAGTCCCGTGCCCTAACCACGCCGACATGCCTACTCCAGGAGAAGGGCAGATATGCGTGTTGATCTTAACATGAAAAGAAGGCGCCACCCAGACGTTCGGACGAACCGCGCCTGGTGGCCCACCCCAAGGGCGTGAGACCCCACTACATATGTTCAGATCCATCCCGTCATCATCCCCCAGACATGAACGAGAATCCGTCGACAACCCACCCAGGTCATGGGATGTGGTCGTCGGAAGAGGAAAAACCCCCATCTCAGTTGCTTTATAAAAACGCTGTTCCAACCACAAGCAACCAAGGCGTGCCAGCCAATCGCCTGTTTACAGCGAGCTAGCACTATACGTGCGTCGGGACACACCCCCATCAATGAACAGGCTATTTAGACCTGTCATCGAATCCCCAAGGCGCCCAGGGGAACGACAAGAGGGGTGTGACACTCCCTAACTCCAACACTTCTGGAATAGAAAGAAGGAAGCATCAACAGTATGTATCCCAGTCTACACAGCCGGGGTAAAAAATTTTCACATTTTTACATCCCACCACCCTCCCATAGGAAAGAGACGGGGATCCCCAGAGAGACTTCCCACGCGAGCTGTACAGATTGAAAAGAATATATTGCACCTTGAGCCATGTAAAAAACTGGTTTTAGGGCCTCCGGGGAAGAGGCACTGAACCCATACACACTCAACAAACGAATTGAATCGAATATACATACAATAGAAAAGGACCCTTCTAGAGGGTCCACTCACTTTGACAATCTGAGGAGGAAGGCTCTGTACTCTGATGGAGGCTTCCTCACATGGAAGAAGGAGTCCGAACTCACAGAAGGCCTGAATAGGCGCTTGGTGAGGAGGAGCCCTGACCACCCCCCCTGAAAACAGATCCATCACATGGACCTGAACAGCACACGGAAGTCCTACCAACAGAGACGCGCACGGTGACGTACTCTATGGCGGGGGAATTCCTGCGGTGCACACGCCCAATATACCAGGCCGTGGGACCAGGAACTCCCTCCCCCCCCCCCCCCCCCCCCCCCCCCCCGTAACGTGCCGAACCGCCACGTGACGGGAACCTTGAAGGACAGGGGGTGTACCCCTGACCGACAGAACAATGGGGAGAGGAAAGGTTACCAGTTCACCCCTTCACGACCCCACACCCATGATACGACGTAACGACAAAAAGAGAATATGACACAGTCATAGTCAGCTCTATGAAGCGTTTCACAGCTCCACACAGCGCATGAGCTAACCTGCTATCTGATTTTTACTAAGGAAAAACACAGAATAGAGAGGGCTCTAAGAACCCCGGTCCAACATACACATGTGCTTCTGTGGCCAGTACAACCCAGTTGTAGGTCACATGACACACACAACCCATCATCACCTACAAAAAATGGCAAAAACACTCAACAGAGGAACGCCGTTTTTTTCACAATGAGAGAATACATCATTCTTGATTAGTATCGACCACAGGCCTTGCTAAGCACACATGACAGCAACCAAACCAATTTCCCCTTAGGAAATAAGTTTCTCCAGCAGATTTAGCACAACCTCAGCAATCAAGCTAAGAGTTACATCGTATCCCTACCACACAAAAGACACAATTAATGCACAACATGTCTGATAGGAGGCGATAAAGTCCCCAGGGAACCGGGGGGGAAAACACAATCCTCCTATTTTACCCTCAATACGGCCAGTTAAAACAGGAAAACCTGTTAATGTGTGAACACACTGTTCATTGTCATTACAGTCTGAGAAAGAACATTCTTTTACTCACTTGTCACCAAGCATAGCTTCATAGGTTAGTTGCCTTAGTAGTGAGTACACGGTACACATAAACACCATGATGTTTCTCACACAACAACCAGATCAATACATCACGATCTGCACGGAGAAGCTAACTGCCAGTGACAAAAACAGCTCACACATAACCCGCAACGTATCCCAAATGCATTGCAACAACACACGTTTTGGGAAAAAACACCGTTATTCACAATACATTTAGCAAAGTAAAACCAGAAGACGTGTTATGAGGTCTGGCCAACCCCGTACCTACCCGGAACGCAGATCAGCGAAGTGCAGTCACAAGACACCGTAGAACACAGCCGACCTGTGTTGTTCGATCCGGGCAGCGTCGCCGCTCCAACCAGTCGCTACAGTCCTCTTTGTTGACGCAATCCCCGTCCAGGCTCAGGGCAGGGTCGACGAAACATCCCCTGTCAAGGATGACGTCGCGGTCAAGAGTGTAAAACATGTTAAAATCAAAGCACGTTCAACAGAATAGCATCAAGCCAACGGCGATCAGAAGCGAGCTCCGGCGGCGCGCGAGAAGCTAAGCTACCCCGCGCCAGCCATGGCCCTAGCAGCAAGCTAACGTTTACCCAGCGACCACGACATGCTAGCCCCGCAGCTAACAGCTGACCGGCTAATAGTAGGCCTTAAGCAGGCCATGCAGCGATCCAGCAGGCTAACGCAGCAGTTAACAGCTGACTGGCTAACCGTAAGCTATGAACATGTAAACAATGACATAACACTCACCCAGACAGGCCGCCGTTCTGAACCTCTCCTCACTTTTTAAGAGAAAAGAGAAAACAAGACGTCAACACCGCTTCACAACGGTGAACATCCGGCGGAATCAGCACAGTACCAACTGGCCTGTGTAGCTGACTTCGAACATGAATCTGCCGCTATCGCACATTACATGCACATATCCCCTCGTGAAGGAATACTCTCATTTGGATATGAAAGATGGGGTCTTAACACGGTGACAGAGAGAATCCACTCGTCCAGAACACACAGGGATCACCAGTGTCAATGGTCGCGGCCCACTAGTTAAAACTATAATGGTCTCCAGACCAAGGCCTTCTGTCGCCTAGGCGGCTAAACAAAGGACCCTAGCCTGGGGCCGGTTTCCATAAACTTTGTCAAGTAGCCCCCATAGCACTAACAGACAAGTGGAGCCCGCCAGCAAACACTACTCACCCAACCTGGAACGCACCGCTCCTCACAACAGCGGCATGTCCGACAGTTCAGCTGTGGCCTGACAGGTTTCACCCCAACAAACACAGCAAGGAACTGCAGTTGAGAAGCATGCAGCGGCGTGCTCCCAATACGAAAACCGGTGGAGGGTTTTTAGAATGATCATCATCTTCTAGACACTCCAGTACGAAGACAATATCGCTGTATTTTCTCGAAAATAGTGAGAGAGAAAATAAAGATATGATGTCAACGTATCCTTGTTTCCCAAGCTGTTCCTAATCCAATTTCTTCCATCATGGTGTCAAGTGTGGGGATCTACCGAGGCACTTCTTCCTTGTGGTGAAAGCGAGAAGGAGGAGAGCAGGTGACCACACACCTGCTTATGAAGGTAAGCTGATGAGGGGTGTGGTCAGACTAATACTGGTATTAGAGGTACATTTGTGGTTTATTCAGTACGCGTGCACGTACGCGAGATAGTGCAGTAGTGATGCCAAGCTAAGCCACTAACGATACAGAACATGCAGTATAGAAGAAGAGGCAGAAGTTAGGAACTGTCCAAGGTGCTGAGTGTCTCTCATCTGCCCACCTTGAACCAGTGGGACTGTCCTTGGTCCTGAATAACCCTCCTTATCGCCTCTGACCTCCATCTTCATACAATGCTTTAGTATCCATATCCTCTTATACTCTAAGGCCATTATAGTGCGCCTTTGTATATAGTGTGCATTGCAAAGCCATTGTTGTTGTTTAAAGTCTTTAAGGGTTATTTTCACAGCCAGGGTGGATTTTCCTCAGGCCACTACCACTGGCCAGACTCCAAGAATTGGCTATAAGCTAGCATCACAGCTTAAGCTAGCAGTCCACTACCTCACACTGAGAACCCATTTTCTTACATTTAGGAATTAAACCTGAACACTGTCATTAATCATCGCCCTTTTGTTGCACATCATTATTCATTCTGCTGTAATAATTATTTATCTCTACTCTACTGATGGACAGCAGCATTGGTAAGTAGGACATTGGGCTTGGGTTCAAAGGTTCTGAATTAAGCTCAGCTGTAACTCTAGTGAAGTGTTCATTATTTTTGGAGCAAACTGATGGGCCCAGAATAATGTAACATTTGACCTGCACTGATCTTCATATTTAAACTTTTAACTGAAAGACTGGAATCCAAACCTTCAAACACCTTTCTTCCAGTCCAAGATTTATAAATAATTATCATAAATAAAAAACCTTTACCTTTTATTGGTCTGGCTATGATTTAGAACAAAATAACACATGTCTTATGGATATCCATGGTGCTAGATCAAGAAAGACTCCATTGGGTGAAGCCGTTTCCTACCTACATTACACCTTTAATACCTCACAGTGTGGCATCCATCTAACCGTATTAGCTGCTCTTTGGTCTTAGGCTGATGTTATGGTGAAGGAGCGATGCCCTCTGTCTGCACTGCAAAGGCACTTGATCTGGTTGCTGTTCTGGGCCTCTGTGTCTTCATCCGGCACTGTCCCACTGGCAGGTGGACTTGAGTTGTTCATCCGTGGGACCTCAGCGGAATAAACAAACAAGTCTGCCGTCCCCAGTGTTTATGCAGATGTGGCGTCTTATTCATAGAGAGATCTGAGCTGTCTTACTCACGCACCCTGAGGTACTGCGTGTAGGTCACACGCATGTGTACCCGTGGGCACACACACGCATGCGCACACGCACACACACACACACGCATGCATGCACACACACACACTCACACTCAAACGTAAACTCACTGTCAAATCCCAAGAGACAAAGATGTCAAAGCCTCAAACTGGGGCTGCTATCCACAGTCCACAGATCTGCTGTGAGGTGAGGGGGGAGGGGGGACTTATTGATTTTGACTATCTGCATGGTGAACGAAGGGTCCCTGTGTTTGTATAATCACACAGACGTTGAATAGAGGCTCCAAAAAGGACACTGAAAGATTGGCAGTGATTCCATTTGACAGCGCGTGCATTAAGCCAAGTCAATCATCTCTCCGCTGTGTTCTAATGACTGTTTTGTTTACTCCAGGGCCACGGCCACAGATAGTTGAAAGCCCTGCAAGACAGAGGCTGAAGAAAGAGGCGCCGCTGCCACTCGCCTAAATTAAACAAATTATGTTCGTGTTTTGTTGTCAATGAAATTAATTAGTGCTTATCATTTCCCTCCAGACTGTATGAGTGTGTGTGTGTGTTTGTATGTATGTACTGTATATGTGTGTCTTTTTCCTTTGGTTTAGATTCTACTAAAACTATTGACAGCTCTTTGATTTCCGTCTTTTCATTCCGCTCAGCCATGCCTCTAGGCTCTAATTATTTGTTACCTCTCAATTGAGCAGATTTTTCTATGGCTAATGGCAGCGAGCGGAGTACAAACATTACTGCGAACCGCTCGTCCTAATGGCGCGCTCTGGGACGGAGTACAGTGTTGTTATGTGCTCTCTTGCCTCGCTGCAAATCACAACATTTAAAGATCATTAAGAGATGATAACACTGACTGGAAAACAACAAGAGCTGGTTAAGACCAGATGATGCCATAATTGGATAATGTAATGACTAGCTGAGGGGGCAGCATACTTTAATAACCCTGTGGTCAGAGTCTGCACTGCAAGTGTCCAGCCTGGCGCTGTGCTCTGCCAGGGAATATGTCCCAAAAAAATTAAAAGTATAATCTAAACAAATCTAATAGAATTGTAATCATCTAAATGTGGTTACTTCACGTCATTCATTAGTGGATCTTCAATATAATTACACTATAAGGGAGGAGTGGGCATGGTTCTGCTAGAAGGGATTCTGATTTCAGTTCTCTGAGGTGTCGTTCGGTATGCAGAGCACCTTTCCCATATGAGCTCAGCATCAAAAGCTAGAGCTATAAGCCATATTTCCAAGATAGTCATACAAGTGTAGCGAGTGTAGCGCAAACATTCAAACATCCACCGTGACCTCGTACTTTCCTGTTGTGATGCCTATGCACAAGCGTGCCCCTTTGAACCAGAGGTAAAAGATGCATTTGATCTAATCCTGAGCCATATAACTCAGACACTCTTGGCTATATGTTCCTCCTCCTGCATCTCCAGCAGATGTGTTGGCAGAGCGCCATTCCCACGTGTGAGCGCCGGAGGATTTGATCCACTCGAGAGGGATTTAAGCTCCGTCTATTGGTATTAAAAATAAATCTCTCCTCGTGTCGCTGTTACATTATTATGTTTTGCCTGGGAGGCTCCCCGGCGCTCCCCTCGATAACGCCACACTAACGAGTACGGAAGCCCCAGAGGAGGACGCTCATTCTTTGCAACTCTAAACTTGACCCAGATGATCTGTGTGTGTCTAGCAGCAGGATGAGGAAACAGGGCTGCAACATCACTATGAGCGACCAGGGAAGGGAAGCCGTGTTTCAGAGATCCGATTACAAGATGTCTTTCAGGGATATCTCGTCCCTATTTATCTTCATCCAGTACAGCGGTATCCACCAGGGACCCGAGGTACTTATATGGCTGAAGATTAACCACAGCCTCTTGTCCGAGAAACCTCGCTTTGACCCTAATGTATATCCCGAGCCATCAAAAGGATTATCACAGTGACATGATCCAGTTAAAACAAAGACTTTTCCATTCAGACCAGTTTGTCCACCAGTTTACCCTTGAAGAACTCACCACATTGCAGATTCCTCACTAGGGGGAGGGATTAATGAAACCATTTTCCAATCCGGATCTGCTAAAGCTTTTCAGGTCATGAATAATATGATCACCACCGAATGACTAGTCTATTGAATGAGTTTCTGTAAACTCACAGCAGTGGCACTGTGTGTGTGTGTGTGTGTGTGCGTGTGCGTGTGCGTGTGCGTGTGTGTGTGTGTGTGTGTGTGTGCGCGCGCGTGTGTGTGTTTGCTTCTAGATGTCCGGACGGTCCCCGTCCCAACACCTTGCGCCCCTGTCGACTGCCCTGTAAGAAGGACTGCATAGTGACCCCATTCAGCGACTGGACACCCTGCCCCGTCACATGTGATGCCGGTATGATTGAAGACATTCAGCCAGTGATACACAATGTGAAATGAATGTTTTGAAATAATACTGCGTCATGCACGACCTTGAATTGGAAATGATGCAAGAAGCACTACAGTAAGTGAAATTTGCATCATAAAAAGCGGCACTTATCCAATCACTGCGTTTCAGAGATCAATTATGCAGGGTGCACTTTTCATTTTAACCCACTGTAATACCAGCATATTCATAGAAGCAAATATGGAAAACTCTGGGATAATTACAGAGGTGGAACCCAGTGAGAGGTGCCACAGGCTTTAAAAGACACACAGTATACTCCTTTTCAACAAGTTAATGTAGGTCTCTAAGGTCCCCAAAAAAATTTCTTTGAAGTTTTTGGCTGAAAATACATTCAGCCATTCAGCCAGGTTATGCATTCTAGCATGCCTCCAAACCCTCTGTTTCAGTCCTGTTCTCGACACGCTGTTTCTGTGTCTTTAAATGCAAATGAGCTGCTCCTCCCCAACACCGTGCTCCAGAACTCACGCGCCTGGGCTCACGAAATGCAGATCAAACTGTCTTTCAGTATGGCTGCCTGTAACCATTGGTAACCACTTTAAAGATTCCTGTGCAGTGGTAGAGTAGGTAAAACAATGGAAAGCATGACTGTTCTACCATGACTTGTTTACAAGATCCAGTAATAACACACTCAATTATTCAGTTTTTGTTGATATATGTCTCATATCAACACATAGCAACCATTGTTATGCACAACAGTAGCAACTGTTGTCTTTCATTGCCATGTAAACAATAATGGTTACTATGTTACAGACAGCGATTCTGGAAGAAAGAGAACTACACAAACACTCCGTGCAAGGCCTCTATTGCATGTCTTACTTCTTGCCTAATAGTTTAGATAACCATTTGGTGGAAAACAAGAACGTTTACAAGCATTTTGTATACAAACGTTTTTTTACATGCACACAAGTCAAGGGCCGCACATTGTCTATGAGCCTCCATGATGTATGAGGGAGAGGCAAATCTGAATGGCTTGTTGAATCACATGTTTTCTTTCACAGCTTGCGTGTTAGTAGGCCCATGATCAGAGACCCTTAATGTATATGTGCCCAATCAACGAAAAAGCAAGCTTTTCATAATACTGTATGTGACCTTTAACTACCCACTGAGGTCTCCAGTCTGCTTCAAATTATTCCACTCACATGTCATTACAGATAATTAACTTGACAGATTGGCATGTCGGACGACCTTTGGGCGGCCTCTTTTAGTGCGCCTTGGCAAAGCGATTCGCCCCTGGCTACAAGTGTCAGCAAGTGCGTTGTGTTGTTGTTGTTGTTTTCATGCTGCGAAAAAAGAAAAAGCCTTCAGAAGAGGTCACCTTTGTCAGACAGCCCCTGCCCCGGGCAGGGAACATTGGTGAATACATTAAATTGATTTATGGCCTGAAATAATCATCGTTCATATTTTGATGGCCTCTTCATATGGCACTGCAGCGTAAATCTTTTCGATCTCCACACACAGCACTCATGGTGGTGCATTCTGATGTGATGGCGGTGCTGATGTCTTCACCTGGCACTGTACAACAATTTACTCAACCACCCACACACACACACACACACACACACACACACGTTTAATGGAGAGGTCAAGGATGCAGAGAGGCTCATTTGATTTGATGAACCATTTCAGGGAATCTCCACACATGTAAATGCTATAAATGTAATCAGAGTCGAGCCAAAGGTCTGCTGGAATCTTATAGACCTTCCCTGATTGTTGGGTAACCCTGTTAATCAGAGGTGAATCTTGTTTATGGTGACCCTCTCATTAGGTTTGACCTCAGCGTTCTCAAACTCCATCAGTTTCCCATCAGTTGACCATGTAATGTCTGGATGTAATGTGATGATGTTCTGCGTCTGTTCAGCCGGTAACATTGTGAAGACGAAGCAGTCGAGGAACCGTCTCATCATCCAGCTGCCGTCCAATGGAGGACAGGAGTGTCCCGAGGGGCTGGAGGAGGGGAGGGGCTGTGACGCGCCCAAAGTCTGCCCTGGTTTCAGGTGATGTCTAACACCACCATCTGCTTTAAAGCTTTAGCTGCAGCTTCTAATGATGGTTGTGATAGCGGTGTTGATGATGATGATGATGATGATGATGATGATGATGATGATGATGATGATGATGATGATGATGGTGAGGAGGAGGTTGATGATGATGGTGAAAACATTCAACGACAACAATGTTCAGCGGTAATGACCGGGGTCTCACCTTCGGGATCTGTGATCTGTACCGTATGTGACAACTGTAATGTCTTAACTGGGTCCAGGTGGAAGACTCACAAATGGAGGAAGTGCCAGCTGGTACCGTGGTTTCTGAGACAGGCCAGCCCTGGGGCTCAGGAGACGTGTGGGCCAGGACTTCAAACAAGAGGTAGCGAAACCATTGTGTTTATTAGTTTTAATACTTAATGTACAACATCGTGTTCATCAGAGCATCCAGGGGAAGAGTGAGGAAGAAAACAAAAGGAATAACACTGGGTGGCCTCAGGTATCTTGCTTGCATCGTTCTCTTTACCCATACACACAGTCAAGCAGCAAAGAGAGTGAGACATGGAGAAAGTGGTGTCTAAACCGCTAACACCACTCACTCCCAATGCCCCCTATACTTAAGACCATTGTCTCTTTATCCCTCCACGTCCCCTAGATGCTTTCTCTGCAGCATCCGCTAACCAGCACTAATGATCCGAAAATGTAATTGCTATTCATTGTGGTGCTTTTTGGACCTCGGCCAAGAGGAAACAGATGGATTTGCCAGGGTTTAAGAAAGGCCACTTTGCTACTTAGAGCGCACGTCAAACCCCACCCTGCTTAGGAGATAACATGAATTGAATACGTTTGGGAGGGGAACATCTTCGCCTCTGGTAGCAGTTTGGCACTCTGAGTTGTTTTCCTGCTGGCTCTCTGCACCTCAGGCTCTTGTCATGGAACTTTATTCTAATATTTCTGGTTGGCTTTTGGGACAAAGCCCTTCACTTTGCATCTAGCTACCTCCAGTACAACCTGTTCACGAGTTTCAAGTGACTTGAAGAAGCTGCAGCCCTGTCTCTATTCAGGAACACTCCGGCTCTCTTTAATGGAGGAGAGTCCCGAGAGGCTTTTTAAAAACCTAATTTCAGGGGGTCATGCAGAATGATCAATTTCATTATGTCTTGGCTCCTATATTTCCATTTGTACCTTGCAAGCATACATTAGTGGATGGAAACAATTAGGTTTTTATGTCTCTTTGTTCATGCAAATTCTTGGGGGCCATTTTAGACTTAGCCAGGCATACATACATACTGATAACTGGTGCAGCGTGTTACTATGTTATGGCCCATGTATACCATCATCACTATTACTACTGACTGACTGAATCCTGCCATTCATTACTGTTCACTACTGATATCACTATTATCACTGTCACCATTTGAACTTTTTTTTGTTCTGTCCGTTACGTTGGCATTCAAATTCTAAATCAACATTCGAATTTAAAATGTTTAAATATATATATATATTTATTATATATATATATTTTTATGTGTCTATTCATACCTGTTTAAACCAATGGGTTTTTTCTTCACAGTTGCAGATAAAGATTAGGCTAGGTGTTGATTCTCGAACAAAGGACACTTCTTTAAGTTTATCGTGAGTTAAAAAAAAAATTGGCGTTAATAGAATCGTGCGTTAACGCGTTAATACCGCGTTAACTTTGACAGCCTTATATATTACATAACATAACGGATTGACACATCAATGAAAGCGACACGATAATAAAGAGCAATAGTGAACAAACTTATCCTTCGTGGCAAGGAGCGATAAGGCTTAAACAAGAATACATACAGTAGTAATACTCACGGCAAGGTTCAGTGATCGACTGACGATCTGAATAGTAACCAGGAAGCACATATAAAGCCAACTTAACTATACACACCAGGTACCAATGAGTGCAATCAGGGCAGATAGACAGGTAATTATCATTGGGCAACGCTAGGGCCTTTGCCCCCAGAGGAGACCAAAACCCCAAAGTTACACCCCCCCCCCCTTTTTGAATTTCGCCAAGGCGATTATTAATAAGTCACTAGGTCCTTCTGCACCTCCCAAGTATTGCAGTCATGTCTCTCCTGTGGTGTGTCCTGTGTGTCTCTGTACTAAATGCATGGACAGAGCTTTGCCTTATTGGGGAAAACATCACCACACCTCTGACCATCACGGTTACCATTACCGAGTGTCAGTGTACACACTTGCACATAAAGCACACATAAACACACACACTGATCCTGGAACACAAGCACACACACACACACACACACGCACACACACACACACACACACAGACACACACACACACACACACACACACACACACACACACACACACACACACACACACACACACACACACACACACACACACACACACACACAGCAGTTTGCACCCATGGGGGTTCAGCAAATAAAAGTGCTTAGATATCGATTTCTGTGTGGAGGGACAATTTTACAGAGTGTCTGCTGCAGAAGAAAGTATTGCAATATCACAAGAATTGTATTAAACTATAGAATGCCACCTGCATAGAACGATGCTGGTCTAGATCAATTGGACGTGGATATCAAACCGACTGAGGTGGCACTGCTGTTTGTGAGCCTATAATAACATTTATTAGGGCACTACATAAATACCAGTCTCCCATGAGATCCGACATAATTACACAGTTTTGGTCTATTTTTCTTTACTTGTCCTCTTTAAAGGCCTGTCTGTTATATAGATTGCATCGTTTTTTTTCTATGCCATTTTATACTCTGCTACCGTGAACATTAATCTATCTCTTCAAATGGGAAATGCCATACAACAAAACTACACCCTCTAATGGAGTCTCTCTCTGTCTGACTCTGCCAGCGGTGTCCTGTCGCCAAATGGATGGAACGCAGGCGGACATCAACGACTGTCTTAAGTTTGCCAAGGCCATGCCCTCTGTCACACAGCCCTGCCAGCTCCCCTGCCAGGATGACTGCCAGCTCACCAACTGGTCCAAGTTTTCCTCCTGCTCGTCCGACTGTGTAGGGGTCCGCACCAGGAAGAGGGCACTAATAGGTAGGACAGAAAACAAAAGCCAATGTATATTGTTAATAATGTTTTAATATAGTCTGGAGAGTTGATTCTTTATGTTTGATAATGTAGTTAGATTATCTATGAGAGAAGGGAGGTCAAGGTTCTTGTTGTTGTTGTTGTTCCAATCCAATCCAATCCAACTTTATTTGTATAGCACATTTAAAAACAACATGGTTGACCAAAGTGCTTCACAGTAAAAACCATAATATAGCAAAAAAAAAAAAAAAAACACATAAACACAATACACAGTATACAGAACTACAAACTAAATTACAGAAGCAGACTACATTTTCTTAAAAGCTAGGGAGAACAAATGTGTTTTAAGATGGGACTTAAACACTGGGAGCGTTGGGGCCAGCCTAATGTGGGGGGGCAACTCGTTCCACAGTTTGGGGGCTACAACCGCAAATGCACGGTCCCCCCTGTTTTTTAGCCTGGATTTAGGGACAGCAGGAGGGACTGGTCAGCAGACCTCAGAGACTGTGATGGGGTGTAAGGGTGCAGGATCTCGTGAGGTAGGGTGGGGCCAGACCATTCATTGCTTATAGGCAAACAGCAGGATCTTAAAATTGACCCTAAACTGCACAGGCAGCCAATGAAGGGAGGCGAGGACAGGAGTGATGTGCTCCCGTTTGCGTGTCCCTGTCAACAACCGAGCAGCAGCGTTTTGGACCAGCTGAAGACGTGACAGTGAGGCCTGGCCAATGCCAACATAAAGTGCATTACAGTAGTCCAGCCGTGTTGTCACAAAGTCATGTATGACTCTCTCAAAGTCTTTAAAGGAGAGAAGAAGCTTGACCTTGGATAGTTGCTTCAGCTGGAAGAAGCTGGACATAACCACAGAATTCATTTGTTTATCCATTTTAAATTCATTAGTGGTGAGTGACTATGGGTTTGACACATGAGGTTGGTGACTATGGGTTTGACACATGAGTCAAGGGCACCCATGTCTGGAGGTGCGATACCAGGCCCGCTTGGTCCAAACATAATTACCTCAGTTTTTTTGTCATAAAAATTTAAAAAGTTCAGAGCCAGCCAAGCTTTAATGTCACTGAGACAGTCTAACAGGCGTTTTAGGGTGTTGGGGTCATCACGCTTTAAAGGCAGGTATAGTTGTAGGTCGTCTGCATAAAAATGGAATGAGATGCCATGGTTCTTAATAATAGACCGTAAGGGGAGCAGAGACAGAGCGAAGAGGCGCCAGGATGGAACCTTGACGTACACCACAGGGGAGGGGAGCAGATACAGAGCGAAGAGGAGGGGCGCCAGGATGGAACCTTGAGGTACACCACAGGGGAGGGAAGCAGAAGATGACTGGAAATCGCCCTGACGCACAGAAAAGCTCCTATCCGACAGATATGACCTGAACCACTCTAGAGCAGTACCTGTGATGCCCACATGGTGCTCTAGGTGGGAGATGAGGATGGAGTGGTCTCTGTATCGAAAGCAGCTGTGAGATCCAATAAAACAGGCTGCTCAACGAACAATAAACACTATGCAACAACCATCAAATGCACACAGCACACACATCCACACGCACACACTCACTTAAACAAACAACACACTGCAGCACCCACTCTCCACACTTTAGATCACCTAAACACACTTTATATTTATATTTATTGGTAAAGGATTTGCACTACAACTCGTACACCTTACTATAAATTGTACCTAAATTGTACCTCATCCCATTTCTGCTTTGCACTATATAGTATTGTATATTAGTACATTGCATAGTATATTTGCTTTTATCAAAAGTAGGCTTTTGATCATGCATAGGCGCCTTTCTTGTCCTCACTGTTCTATAGTTTTGTTTTAATTAGTGACTCATGATTTTATCCAAACTCTTTTATTCTACTTTTCTATCTGGTTTCACTGTTTTTAACTGCTGTTTGTTTGTTGTCATTTATTTCTGATTTTGTTTTATTGTGTTTTTATATTAAGCTGTAGTGTAAAGCACCCTGTGCATTCGTGCTGTGAAGGGTGCTATATAAATAAAGGTCATTCATTCATTCATTCATTCATTCATATTGTATATTGTATGGTAACTCAGTTACTTCTATTGTACATATGTCTATACTGAACACTGTGACCTCTATTTTTACTTCTATTTTACATGCTATACTTTTTTATTTCATACTTATCTTGTCTAGCACAGTCTCTGGGGCGTAACAGTAAGAAGCATTTTGTATAAAAGTATTCTGTACTTCTGTATGACAACTATTAAAGAAACTTGAAACTTGAAACTTGAACAAGGAAGATGGAGTTCCCAGAGTCAGCTGCTAACAAAAGATAATTTAACACTCTCAGTAGAGCCAACTCTGTGCTGTGGAGGGCTTTAAAACCTGACTGGAATACCTACCAAAAATGCTGTTTGTATTTAAAAATGACTGTAGTTGGATGGCTACCACTTTCTCAAAAATCTTGGAAATAAAAGGGAGCTTAGAGATAGGTCTAAAATTTAAAAAGACGATGTCCAGACTAGGCTTTTTGTGCAAGGGCTGTTTCAAGCTTGCTGGTACCTCTCCTAGGGACAAGCTAGTGTTTACCATTGTTAGGACATAGGGTCCAATGGTGTCCCAGACCTCTTTAAAAAACCGAGGGGGGAGAACATCAGTGGGAGAGCCAGATGGCTTCATTTGAGCAATAATCTTCTTCAGACAGGGGAGTGACATTGGCTCAAAATGACTAAAAACAGCAGAGCAGTTTACAGAAATAGATGGGTCATAAGAAGGAGGTAAAATACAGGCTCTAATAGTTGCAATCTTGTTAACAAAGATATTTAAAAATGCTTCACATGTTTCAGCAGAGGTTTCACTACAGCTGGATTGGGGGGGTTTAAAACAGACACAGGGCTTGTGACAGTTGTTTTCAACAATGTCAGCAAAATACTTATTTTGTTGGGCTTTGGCAATGTTCTGGTATTTAGTTTAGTTTAGTTTATTTATTTAGCACATTGTTTAAAAAAGAAAAACAGTGCTAGGAGGGAACGAAGCCCAAAGGGCTTGTACAAAGTTCCACTCCCATCTCATTGTCCATAAACAATATGAACGATATACATGTGTAGCATGGTCTACAAAATAAACTACAAAACAGGAACAGAGACATAAGGCAGACACTATAGCAAAAACATGGAAGATTGACACGAGTCAGTAACAAGAAATCTTTTTTTATTTTTATTTTTAATTTTTTTTACAAGAGGGCAAAGAAGAGGAGAATAGCATATTAACGGTATATCATGAGGAAAAGGAAACAAGCAGTCATAGTAGATGTAACACTGATGCACAGGAGTAACTTGATGTGATGGTGATTTATGATGAAGTTAAATTAGATTTTAATTGTTTTTTAAATATAAATATGGAGGTTGTTGACCTCAATGATGAACTTAGTGTTCCAGAGTTTAGGACCTCTAAAGCTAATGTTGAATTGATGGCTAGATGTCCGACAGAAAGGTAAATGGAGTTTATTACTATATGGTTTGTTGGATATGAGCGAAATTCTGATGAAAAGATGAAGAAACTATGGAAGGTATCAGGAAAATCTATTGTTAATGAACTTGAATATGAATGAGCATGTTTGAAAGGTATTAAATTTGTCAATTGATAGTAGAGAATATTTGCGGAACAGAGGTGCAGATGGTTCATATCTGGTAGAGTGGGAAATCATCCTGAGGAATCTCTTCTGGATTATGACTAATTTGTTAAGATATGATGGATATGTTGCAGCCCAGACTATATTACAGTAGTTAAGGTAAGGAAATAAAAAGCTATAATACAAGGTTACAACAACTATCCTTTAAAATATCATAAGAAACCTGCAGCTTATCTTTCCTCCATTTTCGTTCAGCTTTCCTCCATTCCTGTCGGGCAGCGTGAGTTATATCATTCACCCATGGCTCGGTTTTTAGCTTGGGCCGCCTGTCTTTGAGTGGGGCGACAGTGTCAAGCGTGATTTGACAGATGGAGCGAAATCTAGAGTTAATCTCATCTGTGTTACAGTCTGAGAGCTCTGAGACACTCTCGAATGTATTATTAAAAGCAACAGAGAACTGAGCGATAGTAGAGGGGTTAATCACATGACAACGCCGGGGGGGGGGGGGGGGGGGGCACTTTGTATAGCAGTATGAATTGTACTAGCGATCTCACGTTAATCAAGGCAATCTTGGTGTTGTTGCTGTTCTTGCTATTGCTGCTTTTTTCTGACGATATTGGAGATAGTTTTTTTTATCTATACTGAAATCTGAGTGGTCTGGCATTGTCAAAAATGTAAGTAAGTAAGTAAGTAAGTAAGTAGGTAAGTAAGTAAGTAAGTAAGTAAGTAAGTAAGTAAGTAAGTAAGTAAGTAAGTAAGTAAGTAAGTAAGTAAGTAAGTAAGTAAGTAAGTAAGTAAGTAAGTAAGTAAGTAAGTAAGTAAGTAAGTAAGTAAGTAAGTAAGTAAGTAAGTACTGTAAGTAAGTAAGTAAGTAAGTAAGTAAGGCTTTATTTGTATATGAATGCACAGAGTGCTTCACACGTTTTTTTTTATCTATACTGAAATCTGAGTGGTCTGGCATTGTCAAAAATGTAAGTAAGTAAGTAAGTAAGTAAGTAAGTAAGTAAGTAAGTAAGTAAGTAAGTAAGTAAGTAAGTAAGTAAGTAAGTAAGTAAGTAAGTAAGTAAGTAAGTAAGTAAGTAAGTAAGTAAGTAAGTAAGTAAGTAAGTAAGTAAGTAAGTAAGTACTGTAAGTAAGTAAGTAAGTAAGTAAGTAAGTAAGTAAGTAAGTAAGTAAGTAAGTAAGTAAGTAAGTAAGTAAGTAAGTAAGTAAGTAAGTAAGTAAGTAAGTAAGTAACCCTTCTCAGCATGAATGCACAGAGTGCTTCACAAGTTTAAAAAGAAAAAAGAAAAAGAACAAGGCAATTCATAAAAAAAAACACCCAAGGTAAAAACAGTGCTTCACCAGTTTAAAAAACAAAGAACAGGTCAATTCATAAAAACATACAATATAAAAACAGGCATGGACAAAACAGAAGAAACTAAATCACGGGTGTACGTGGCCAAACGCCAACCTGAACAGGTGGGTTTTCAGCTGCCCCCTTGAACGAGTCCACAGAGGGGGAGGCTCTCAAGACCTGGAGGAGCTCATTCCAGAGCCTGGGGGCCACAGAGGGGGAGGCTCTCAAGACCTGGAGGAGCTCATTCCAGAGCCTGGGGGCCACATAGGGGGAGGCTCTCAAGACCTGGAGGAGCTCATTCCAGAGCCTGGGGGCCACAGAGGGGGAAGCTCTCGAGACCTGGGGAGCTCATTCCAGAGCCTGGGGGCCACTGCTTCCAAAGCTCGGTCTTTAGCCTGCTGATGTAAATTAGTGATTTAAATGCCTTATACTGTAGTTCAGTGATGCCGTATTGATGGTCAGGTTGACCAGAGTGGGGTGTATTTACATGGGGTCATGTCAAATCAAGTCTGTTTGTTTGATTTCCACCAAGCTGACAGAATTGTTGAGATAATTGTATTTTTAAAACATTGGGGTTTGTTGATTGATTTTTTTGAGGAATGATAGATCATTGATAGATTGTAAATTGACTGATTTTTCTATCTCATGCCAAGGATTATGGTATTGGTTGATATTGAGCTATTGTATGACATATTGAAGCTGATTTTATGTAAAATAAAGATGGAGGTTTGTGGCGTCAAGGCATGGTGGTTTGTTTTTCCAGTAGAATTTGGATGTAAATGAGTCTATTTTTGTGTCTTTTTGCTGAATGACAGCTGCTTGAGTTTCGATGAATACTGTGAATAATGAAGGAGAGAATGGGCATACTTGTCTTGTTCCTCGTTGCAGTGGAAAGCTGTGTGTGATTATGCAATTGGTTATTACTGTTGCCATCAGTGATTTAACTGTGATCACGTTTTGGTGATGTGTGATTTCTACTTTGGGAACAAAACATTGCAACTGCAAAATTAACACATTGGCGTAATGCATTCACACAGCAGCTGTGCTGTTAAGTACAGGACAAATATATTAGTATTTAGATGCATATAGTTAACGTAGTGTAGGGGAAGAAAGTATGCTGCTGGCTATGATGTGAACATATTATATCAAGGATTTAAATAACTTGACCCAGACTCTTGCTATGGCTTTGATGGAGAGATAGTAGGGTGCTACATACTTGCCAGTACACTGCTTTGATGCAGTTAGCAACAATTAACTCTGGTCCCAGGGGTGGGTTAAAGTGCAAAGAACTATTTAAAAGAGAAAGAGAGTGAATCACTATCTCCTCACCATGTCTCCTCTAACATCTACTTACCTCGTCTCCTATATCATGTCCTCACCCTGTGTCCTCTACTATCTCCTCACCATGTCTCCTCTAACATCTACTTACCTTGTCTCCTATATCATGTCCTCACCCTGTGTCCTCTACTATCTCCTCACCTTGTCTCCTCTAACATCTACTTACCTTGTCTCCTATATCATGTCCTCACCCTGTGTCCTCTACTATCTCCTCACCATGTCTCCTCTAACATCTCCTCACCTTGTCTCCTCTAACATCTCCTCACCTTGTCTCCTCTAACATCTCCGCTAACATCTCCTCGCCTCATCTTGTCCCCCTGTCTCCTCTAACATTTCCTCATCTCGTCTCTCTATCTCAGGTAGGAGCAAGAAGAAAGACAAGTGCAAGAACACACAGATGTACCCTCTGAGTGAGACTCAGTACTGCCCCTGTGACAAGTACAACGCCCAGCCTGTGGGCAACTGGTCAGACTGCATCCTGTCTGAGGGCGGCAGGGTGGAGAGCGTACTGGGCATGAAGGTCCAGGGGGACATCAAGGAGTGCGGCCAGGGCTACCGCTACCAGGCCATGGTGTGTTATGACCAGGACAACAGGCTGGTGGAGACCTCCCGCTGCAACAGCCACGGTGGGTCTGTGTGTTGGGTTTGTGGCAGTAGCCTTAAAGGGAAAATCCACCCTGAAATAGAATTCCCATGTGTTATTTCTATAATAGAGTCAAGAAACACATGCCGGAACTGCTCCACAGAGAGTGAAGAGGACACTATGACAGTACCTGGTGACAGTACCCATGGTGATGTTACTGAGATATGGGTAAATTCTCTGATTTGGATGTAATATCTCAAACAGACTGACACAAAGTCAGTCACTAATTCACTGTCATTGGGCCTACTCCAAAAACAGTCACCTGATATAATAAAAAGTCTTATTATGGGGTCTTGTTTCCAGCGTAGGGAGACAGTTGTCCTTGTTTATAAACTGTCCAAGATCCTGGGAATAGCAAAGTGTACATTCTGTTTATGGTGTACGTCACCTTTAGTCTCCCTGAGCCTGTCCCTTAGATCAGATCATGAATTGCATTGTGCATTGCTCTGTTAAGTTAGATCTAAGTTAAACTGATGCAGCAATGTATCGCAATATACGTTACAGTGACAGCAAGTATCAATTAAGGCTGTCAAAGTTAACACGGTATTAACGTGTTATCGCCCGATTCTATTAACGCCACTATTTTTTTTAGCTCACGATTAACTTTTAATTACGATTACCTTTTTTTATTTTTTTTTACTAGACTTCACTCAGGTGTATTATTGATGCTCTCATTGAAACTATGTTTGTTTCTGAAGTGTGCGTGTGTGCGTGTGTGTGTGTGTGTGTGTGTGTGTGTGTGTGTGTGTGTGTGTGTGTGTGTGTGTGTGTGTGTGCGTGCGTGCGTGCGTGTGTGTGTGTGTGTGTGTGAGATATATATAGAGAGAGAGGGGGGTCAGAGAGATGAGGAAGGGGCAAGAGAGAAAGAGAGCTGGTAGAGTGTGTGTGAGAGAGAGAGGGGGGGGGTGATTACTCAGCCCTTGTGTGGGTGAATGTAACAAGTTCCTAACGTTTTCTTTCCCCTATTATTTCATGCACACTTTATTCATTGTTTTAAATTATTATTTTCTTTTAAGTTATTTTGTGCATCACTCTGTTTTGAATTTGATGCAAATTTGCAATGCATGAGGGTCATCCTTTTGTGTTAAATGGCTGCATAAAGCAAGCATTTGTTGACTCTCATGTTGATAAGAGTATTAAAACTTGGAACTTGAAAAAGATCCGTTTAAGGTAGATACAAATTTGTTTTTTTAAATGTGATTAATTTGCGATTAATCACAAGTTAACTATGGACAATCATGTTATTAATCGCGATTAAATATTTTAATCGATTGACAGCACTAGTATCAATATAAAATAATTATAATAATAAGATTGCTTGGCAATCCCATTTTACTGCAATACAAGTGACATTACAATACTGTAGTAGTAGTAGTAGTAGTAGTAGTAGTAGTAGTAGTAGTAGTAGTAGTAGTAGTAGTAGTAGTAGTAGTAGTAGTAGTAGTATGGTGACTCCCACCCCTACTGCAAACTCTAATGATGGCTGCTGATCAAATCCTCACCAAAAAATCACAGAGATCCCAGTCGTGTGACTTCAGTCTACAGCAGGTACAGTAGACTGTGGTACATCATTATGCTGCAGAGACAACGACAATAATTGTTGTCCTGTTTAATATTTATTCAGTGCCGTGGATTTTGTTTGTACATATTTGAACCCACTCACATGGCGGCTATTCATTTTGAATACTGAATACCAACGTGAGGATGTCTCTCTGTCTCTTACCAACTGGATTACTCACTGGACCAGCTTTCCGAACCGCAACAATGGCCTGAAGAAATTCTCCGGAGATTAGGACCAGATCCTTTGTTCCTCGATCCCAGGAACAGAGGACCCAGACGGCGAGGAAAGAGAGCTGGAGTCCGTAACAGGCTGAGAACCAGGCGGCACAGGACACCACTACCCAGTATATTGCTAGCCAATGTACAATCAATTGACAATAAACTGGATGACATCCGAGCAAGGATTCAATATCAAAGAGACGTTAGGGACTGCAACGTTCTCTGCTTCACTGAAACGTGGCTCACGCCGGAGGTTCCAGACCACGCAATTCAACCAGCCGATCACTTCTTTATCCATCGCAAGGATCGGACATCAGAGTCCGGTAAACAACGTGGAGGAGGTATTGCCTTCATGTTTAACAAAAATTGGAGCGATCCAACTAACGTGAAGGAATTATCCAACCACTGCTCCCCAGACCTGGAATATATAACCATCAAGTGTCGTCCTTTCTTCCTCCCGAGGGAGTTAACGGCGATCATCCTGATCGGAGTGTATATTCCACCGCAAGCCAGCAACAACGCCGCGCTCTCCAGACTCCACGACGAGGTAAATAGAATACAAGCGACGAACGTTAACGCCGCCATTTTGGTGCTGGGCGATTTCAACAGCGCCAATCTGAGAAAGGTATTACCTGACTTCTATCAGCATGTGACTTGCAACACCAGAGGCGGTAACATCCTAGATCACTGTTACACGCAATTTAAAGGTGGCTACAAGGCTCATTCTGATAGTGGCTTTGGTAAATCAGATCACGCGTCAATCTTTCTTTCACCAAAGTACAAACAGAGAATTAAAAGTACTCCTGTAGTCTCGCGAGAGGTGCAGAAATGGGATTTGACGTCAGAGGAGACGCTCCGGTCTGTGTTTCACTGCACAGACTGGAATGTGTTCCGCGACACAGATAACATTAATGTCTACACGGAGACAGTGCTGGACTATGTTTGTACTAGGGTGGAAGAAACAATCCCCACTACCAAAATGAGAGTTTACCCAAATCAAAAACCCTGGGTAGACAAATCCGTCCGTGAAGCTCTGAGAGAGCGCACCAAAGCATACAACGACGGCCTAGTGGCAGGCAACATGAATGACCACAAGGTGGCGCGATACAACGTAAGGAGGACAGTGTCAGAGGCCAAACGGCGCTACAGGGATAAAATTGAACTCCAGTTTGAACAAGCTGACTCTAGAGCTATGTGGCAGGGGCTCAAAACGATGACAGACTACAAAGGCGCCTCCCTCAAACTGAACAGTGACATCTCCTTAGCAAATGACCTCAATACCTTCTATGCGAGGTTTGATGCTGGTAATAACAACACCAGCTCACAAGCCACGGCAATGGGGGGGGGGGGGGTCGGCTGCTGATGGAGGCGCAGTGTTCAGGGTAACAGAGCATGAGGTGAGGCGGACCTTTAAAAAAGTGAATATCAGGAAGGCAGCAGGTCCGGACGCGTGTTGCTTTATGACAGGTCATGAGTGCAAGAATGTGACAATTTGACCATGTGACCGCGGCAACGCGGAAATAGGCTGTCTCTAAGACAAACTCTAACCTTAACCAGCTCCTTAACAGCGCCTAAACTTAACCGTTCTAACCTTAACCAACTCCGAAACAATGCCTAACCTTAACCATAACCTTAACCATGCCTAACCTTAACCATAGAAAGAATATTGCCATTCTCTTTGACAAACTCTAACCTTAACCAGCTCCTTAACAGCGCCTAAACTTAACCGTTCTAACCTTAACCAACTCCGAAACAATGCCTAACCTTAACCTTAACCTTAACCATGCCTAACCTTAACCGGCGAAAGAATACACGTTAAAAAAAAAATCACATTAAAAAAAAAAAATTCATGGGATTCGAACTCGTCAACAACGAACCGCAGGTCCGCAGGACCGCTGCTATGCCAGGTGAGCTGAAGTGCCGAATGAAAATCATGGCGGATTCCTGCGGCGGTTACCTAATTCCGCTCGCGCTCTGCCGCGCCGCTCACTCTGCCGCTCCGCTCGCTCTGCCGCTCTGTTCTGCGGTTGCCGCGCCTGCCGCGGGGCATGGCGCAGCCAATCAGGGAAAACGCGGAAGCAAAAGCAGCACTCATGACATGTCATTAAGCAATAGGCGGTCCGGACGGCATCCCCGGCCGCGTCCTAAAAGTCTGTGCCGACCAACTGGCCCCAGTATTCACTGACATATTTAACCTGTCCTTAGAACAGGCTGTCATCCCCACCTGCCTGAAGAAGTCCACTATTATCCCTGTACCCAAAAAATCCAAGCCTGCTTGCCTCAACGACTACCGCCCTGTAGCTCTCACCTCCATAGCCATGAAGTGCTTTGAGAAGCTAGTAAAGGGCTACATCTGCTCCTCCCTCCCCATCAACATGGACCCCCTGCAATTTGCATACCGCCCCAACAGGTCCACGGAGGACGCCATAGCCCATGTGCTGCACACAGCAGCATCACACCTGGACAAGAGGCAGGGGAACTATGTGAGAATGCTATTCATCGACTACAGCTCGGCATTCAACACCATAGTCCCCTCCATACTCATAGCCAAGCTCAGGGACCTGGGCTTGGGCTATGACCTCTGCCAGTGGGTCTTGGACTTCCTGACTGGCAGACACCAGGTGGTGAGAGCAGGCAACTGCACCTCCTCATCCATCACCCTCAACATAGGGGCCCCCCAGGGCTGTGTTCTGAGTCCCCTCCTCTACTCCCTGTACACACACGACTGTGTGGCTCAGCGGAGTAGCAATACAATCATCAAATTTGCTGACGACACAGTGGTGGTGGGCCTGATCTCTGCCAACGACGAGAGGGCCTACCTGGAAGAGGTCAAGGTCCTGGCGGGATGGTGCCAGGAAAACAGCCTCTCCCTGAACGTCAGCAAAACAAAGGAGATGATTGTGGACTTCAGGAGGTCGGGGGTCAAGGACTACAGCCCCCTCAGCATCGACGGGGCACCGGTTGAGAGAGTCAACAGCTTTAAGTACCTCGGAGCCTACATATCCGAGGACTTGACATGGACCACACACATTGACAGTGTTGTGAAGAAGGCACGACAACGCCTCTACTTCCTCAGGCGCCTAAGGAAGTTCCAAGTCAGTCAGAAGATCCTTAAGAACTTCTACTCATGTACAATAGAGAGCATCTTGACCGGCAACATCACCTCCTGGTTTGGGAATAGCACTGCACAAGACCGAAGCAGACTACAAAGAGTGACACGTTCAGCCGAACGCACAATTGGAGGGGGGCTCCCCACCCTCCAGAACATTTACAACAAGCGTTGCAAGGGCAAGGCTAAGAGAATCATTAAAGACTCCAGTCACCCGAACAACTGCGTCTTTGAACTGCTGCGGTCAGGCAAGCGATACCGGAGTCTCAAGGCGAGCACAGAAAGACTCAGAAGAAGCTTCTATCCCCAGGCCATCAGGCTGCTAAACGAACAATGAATGAACACTACACAACAACAACCACCAAACGCACATAGCACACACATCCACACGCACACACTCACTTTAAACAAACACACTGTAGCACCCACTCCACACACTTTATAGCACACACCCACTTTAAACAAACACACTGTAGCACCCACTCCCCACACTTTATATTTATTGATGAAGGATTGCACTACAACTCGTACACCTTACTGTAAATTGTACCTAAAATTGTACCTCATCCCATTTCTGCTTTGCACTAGATAGTACTGTACATTAGTACACTGCATAGTATTGTATATTATATGGTAACTCAGAACATTGTACATATGTCTATACCGAACACTGTGACCTCATTTTTCTTCTTCTAAATTACATGCTATATTATGTTATTTGATACTATCTTGTCTAGCACAGTCTCTGGAGCGTAACAGTAAGAAGCATTTTGTATGAAAGTATTCTGTACTTCTGTATGACAACTATTAAAGAACTTGAACTTGTCTTTTGACGTGATGATGTCTCTCTTTCTCTGTCTTTTAACGTGAGGATGTCTCTCTTTCTCTGTCTTTTAACGTGATGATGTCTCTCCGTCTCTGTCTTTTAACGTGATGATGTCTCTTTCTCTGTCTTTTAACGTGAGGATGTCTCTCTTTCTCTGTCTTTTAACGTGATGATGTCTCTCTTTCTCTGTCTTTTAACGTGATGATGTCTCTCTGATTCTGTCTTTTGACGTGATGATGTCTCTCTTTCTCTGTCTTTTAACGTGAGGATGTCTCTCTTTCTCTGTCTTTTAACGTGATGATGTCTCTCTGTCTCTGTCTTTTAACGTGATGATGTCTCTCTTTCTCTGTCTTTTAACGTGATGATGTCTCTCTTTCTCTGTCTTTTAACGTGATGATGTCTCTCTTTCTCTGTCTTTTAACGTGATGATGTCTCTCTTTCTCTGTCTTTTAACGTGAGGATGTCTCTCTTTCTCTGTCTTTTAACGTGATGATGTCTCTCTTTCTCTGTCTTTTAACGTGATGATGTCTCTCTTTCTCTGTCTTTTAACGTGAGGATGTCTCTCTGTCTCTGTCTTTTAACGTGATGATGTCTCTCTTTCTCTGTCTATTAATGTGAGGATGTCTCTCTGTCTTTCCCCCCCACTCCTGTCACAATCGATCCAAAATACTACAAGCACGCTGGAATCTGGGCTCAGAAACCCGCTGTGAAATAGAATGAAAATAGAATGAAGGAGATGGCGACATGAATACAGTGTTGTGCATAATCTAAACGTGCTTTAAGTCGCCTTGTGTGAGTCATGAATTCAGATATACGGCAAATCTGAGAGTGGGCGTGACAGGAGCACGTCCTGAGGACAGCGTGTGTGCGTATGGTTGTATGTGTGTGTGGCTTTGTGTGCATGTGAACATTATTTATATGAGACCCGGAGCCTAGAAAAGAAGAATGCTCCTCAGGGTGTTTTGAAAAACAAAAAACCTGAGTGTACAATACAGTACATACATACACATCCCATAGATCTCAACATAGTGTATATCTCTCTCTCTCTGCTATCCCCTCTCTACCACTGTCATCTTCAGCTCCCTATCTCTCTCTCTCTCTCTCTCTCTCTCTCTCTCTCTCTCTCTCTCTCTCTCTCTCTCTCTCTCTCTCATATCTCTCTCTGCTATCCTATCCCCAGCTCTCCATCTCAGTCCATCATCAGGCTTGATCTTGAGGGGGGAGACGTTGTCCCCTTTCCCCCACTTGGTGGCATGTTACTCTGGGCTTAGTGGGCTATGGATGGAGATCAGCCGTTATATCCGTCTCTCCCCCAGACATCAATGGAAAATGGGGATTAACATTAAAAGCTTGCGTTGATCCAAAGCTTTGACAAATAACTCGTCGTCGCTCACTTTTCAGATTGCTCCTTTTTGAGGGGGTGTGAATTATATAAAAGTAGACAATCATACCTGTTTTTAGTGTCTGTTCTAAATTGTTCTAAGCAGTGATGCCACAGATTACTTGTAAAAATAATCAGATTACTGATTACTGATTACTCCTTTAAAAAGTAATCTAGTTACTTTACTGATTACTTGATGAAAGTAGCTAGGTCACGAAGTCGTCGTCCCCCCTGCTGCTGCCAGAACATAAGAATGACAACAGTTTTCTTTCTCTCTCTCTCTCTACCAAATCCATTCTGAGACAACAGACTCAGTGCGTACTCCGCAAGTTGCGCGTAACATGAATCTCTCTCTCTCACTCTCACTCTCACTCTCTCACTCTCTCTCAAGTAGCCAAATGACACTATAAAACGAACTGGATAGTTGATTTAACTTCATGCTGAAGCCATTCTAAAATCAGCTATAAACGTAAACGTGTGTGTGTGGCTGTGTGCGTGCGTGGGCGAGCGCACGTCCCATCTCTGGTCTAGCTGACTGTACCCCTGGCTCTCTTATCATCAGCATTATGAGATAGTAACTAAATAGTAACGCACAGCCACTTGGAAAAGTAACTGTAATCAGATTACTGGCTTGTAAAAAGTAAGTCAATTAAATTACTATTTACTGAAAAAGTAATCAGATTAGAGTAACTAGTTACTGGCATCACTGGTTCTAAGTAGTTTCTTTACAGATAGGTTCCATCCTTGTTTCTGGGGGTCTTGGCAGGAGGCGGGCGGGTGGACAAGAGCAGAGCTTAAGCCAAACACCTCATTGAGGACCTGTGCACTCACGCAGTAAAGAAGAGTATAGGGGATGACAGTGAAACAGGTTTGGTGGTAAAAGACATTGCCCCTTACTTGTGAGGGCCAGGAAACCGCACAGGAATGCCTTTGGGTAGACCGATTTTTAAAGGCACATATAGACTCTAGATGTTTGTTTTTCCTGCCTGCATCAGAGGATCTTCTGGGCATGGCTGTCTGTAAGCTAACTTGCTGCTGTCACCTCGAGCTAACCTGATGCTATCTGCACATCCCAGTTGGTATGAGGGAACATAAGTCAGCAAATCCCTTCGGTGCTGAGTTTGTGTGGGTTGATGTTGACAATCGCTTTGACAGCTGCTTCAGAAGTGTGTGCCAGCTTACCGGTTAACCTCTGCAGGTCAGCGCTTTACATGTCACAGCGAGACACTAAAAACTGGATTTGGCTCAAACCACTCACTAAGATCCTAGCAGGACACTTAATACCTTCATCAGTTGAACTGCGCATGAACTGTGAGCTGAAGGGCAATGCCATTTGAACTGCACGTGAACTACAAGTTACATACTACTTTAGAGGTGATTTCATAATGACTGGATGTGACTGTGGCGACTACAGGTGTGAGCAGTTATAAGCCTGATCTCAGAGTTCACGCTGAACACAGCACGGTACCGAGAAGTGGATGTGTATTTAGGGGCAGGGTGTGGAGGTCACTAGGAGTGATGTGTATGGACCTTCACCTGCCTGACCAGCATGGGCAGAACTCCTCTCCGTGTCTGAAAGCCAATACAGCAGACCGGCACATGCGGATACTTTGGCTTTTTTCATGGCCACGCCTATTTTGGGGGAAAACATAAGAACAAGACTGTTCCTATTGACTTTGCTCTAAACATGGAATCGACTGTCTGTGAGTGAAGATAACTCTGCTAATGTAGCTACCAGTTAGCTTAAGTATAACGTTGGCTCACACAACCTAATGCTACAAACCAATTATGTAACGTAACGTTACATATAACCCAGCTAGCTTACCATGCTGTCTCCATTGTATTTGGCTTCAGCAGAACGCTTATATTGTTTGAAACGTTTGTTTTGTTAGTGCATCATGTTAAGTCAAGCAATTACTTTCCAACACTGGAAAGTTAGGTTTTAGGGTATTTCCCCATTCCCCATTTCCCTACCTGACATTTCATATCACGCTTATGAATCTCCAAGTGACCTGTGTGTGTGTGTGTGTGTGTGTGTGTGTGTGTGTAGGTGTGTAGGTGTGTAGGTGTGTAGGTGTGTAGGTGTGTAGGTGTGTGTGTGTGTGTGTGTGTGTGTGTGTGTGTGTGTGTGTGTGTGTGTGTGTGTGTGTGTGTGTGTGTGTGTGTGTGTGTGTGTGTGTGTGTGTGTGTGTGTGTGTGTGAGAACAGGCTAATAAAAAACACTTATTTTTGTGGGATCATCAAAACAATTATTAAATACACCAAATCTGTATTTTGGAAGTACTAAGAAAAGAAACATCCAAACTAGAACAGAAAATACAGTGAAAATTCTGAATAACCGGCCGTGTGAGAAGCCTTCAGACACACGCTCTGTCTTTACTCACTCGCTGGGGTATAAATATGTGTTGAAGTACCTGTCAGTCAATTTGGCAGCAGTTTTTCTTTCTGTCAGAGAGGAAGAAAGAGCAGAGCTGCGTCAGAGACAAGAGGATATGGTTAAACACCCAGAGAGACACTCTCACTTTCGGTCAGAGAGGAAGAAAGAGCGGAGCTGTGTCAGAAACAGGAGGACATGGTTAAACACCCGGAGAGACACTCACTTTCTCGGCTCGTTCACCTCATTGATTTTTTTAATCAAAGGCTAAATTGATTTGCAGGTCGATGTCATTACACAAGACTTAAAAACAGCCTATCCTCCCGTCTGTCAGACAGACATTTAGAACAACTGGGGAGAGAAGGGTTGTGTTTTGTGATTCAGAAGAATAATCTCAGTGTGTGTGTGTGTGTTGTGTGTGTGTGTGTGTGTGTGTGTGTGTGTGTGTGTGTGTGTGTGTGTGTGTGTGTGTGTGTGTGTGTGTGTGTGTGTGTGTGTGTGTGTGTGTGTGTCTGTGTCTGTGTGTGTGTGTGTGTGTGTGTGTGTGTGTGTGTGTGTGTGTGTGTGTGTGTGTGTGTGTGTGTGTGTGTGAGAGAAGAGAAGAGCCAAACAATTAGCAAGGCAGCCGGGCAATTTGGAGAAGACGCTGCTATCTGTATCCATGAGCTGTGTGCTGATTGTCAGGTTCATCATCCATGTGTGTGTAACTTTGGTTGCCATTGTCAATTTGGGCACGATTGTATCAGAATAATCCCACAATGTACAAGTGCACTGATAATATTTGTGTCCTTTAAACATTGTCTTTATGTGGACATAAATAAAGATTATAAATGTGTGTGTGTGTGTGTGTGTGTGTGTGTGTGTGTGTGTGTGTGTGTGTGTGTGTGTGTGTGTGTGTGTGTGTGTGTGTGTGTGTGTGTGTGTGTGTGTGTGTGTGTGTGTGTGTGTGTGTGTGTGTGTGTGTTTGTGTTGGAAATAAAAGCCTAGCGATGGGACAAATCCAAATACACAACACTAATAAGAGAGGGAGATGCTTAAAATGGCCTCTCTCTCTGTGTCATGGCCCTCTCTGTCCAGTCAAAAAAAAGAAGAGATCCCACCACAGAGACAGTGGGATTGAATCCAGCTGTGGTGCTTCCGGGTTGGCCGACCGTCCATACTAACACAATTGGCAGTGTTAGAGGGTGGGAAACCCGGCGAGGGTGGGTCCTGGTCAGCGACTCCTACAGTTCGGTCGGTGCGCCTGCACAGCAAGGGAAGGATCTGAGAGAGGTAGTGTGACCTTCCACACGTTACACTCTCCCAGTGAGAGTCCGCGCTGCCAGGTGAAAAGAAGCGGTGGGCTGGGTACACATATGTCGGAGGAAGCATGTGATAGTCTCCACCCTCCCGGACCGACGGTAGGGGGTAGAGTGCGCAACGACCAGGAAGGGGATTGGGAATTGGCATAACGACTAACATTGGGATGGGAGAAAAACGGAAAAAAGAAGGTGGAAAAAGATAATTTTTATATAACAGACCATGAAATTAGACCATTAAATGCAAACCTGTTTTCATTCCAGACCCTGGACGAAAATCAATAGGTGTGTTGAGATTAGTTTGCAGAGTATTATTAATAACATCCAGATTTTCTTTCAGCGTGATGCTGTGCTCACACGCATTTACTCCCTTCTGGCGTCTTACAGAGCACTTGATATAGTTTTGTCAGATAATATGCAATCTGAATGAAGCAACAGCATGATGTAGAAATGAGGACAAATAGAGATATTACACTACTGAGAGAAGGTTAATGTGATATCACACTACTGGGAGAAAGTTAATGTGATATCACACTATTGAAAGAAAGTGAATGTGACATCACACTACTGGGACAAAGTTAATGTGATATCACACTACTGAGAGAAAGTTAATGTGATATCACACTACTGAGAGAAGGTTAATGTGATATCACACTACTGGGAGAAAGTTAATGTGATATCACACTATTGAAAGAAAGTGAATGTGATATCACACTACTGCGAGTATAGTTAATGTGATATCACACTACTGAGAGAATACTTAATGTGATATCACACTACTGAGAGAATACTTAATGTGATATCACACTACTGAGAGAATACTTAATGTGATATCACACTACTGAGAGAATACTTAATGTGATATCACACTACTGAGAGAATACTTAATGTGATATCACACTACTGAGAGAATACTTAATGTGATATCACACTACTGAGAGAATAGTTAATGTGATATCACACTACTGAGAGTATAGTTAATGTGATATCACACTACTGAGAGAATAGTTAATGTGATATCACACTACTGCGAGTATAGTTAATGTGATATCACACTACTGAGAGAATACTTAATGTGATATCACACTACTGAGAGAATAGTTAATGTGATATCACACTACTGAGAGTATAGTTAATGTGATATCACACTACTGAGAGAATAGTTAATGTGATATCACACTACTGAGAGTATAGTTAATGTGATATCACACTACTGAGAGAATACTTAATGTGATATCACACTACTGAGAGAATAGTTAATGTGATATCACACTACTGACTGAGAGTATAGTTAATGTGATATCACACTACTGAGAGTATAGTTAATGTGATATCACACTACTGAGAGAATAGTTAATGTGATATCACACTACTGAGAGTATAGTTAATGTGATATCACACTACTGAGAGAATAGTTAATGTGATATCACACTACTGACTGAGAGTATAGTTAATGTGATATCACACTACTGAGAGAATAGTTAATGTGATATCACACTACTGAGAGTATAGTTAATGTGATATCACACTACTGAGAGAATAGTTAATGTGATATCACACTACTGACTGAGAGTATAGTTAATGTGATATCACACTACTGAGAGAATAGTTAATGTGATATCACACTACTGAGAGTATAGTTAATGTGATATCACACTACTGAGAGAATAGTTAATGTGATATCACACTACTGATAGTATAGTTAATGTGATATCACACTACTGAGAGTATAGTTAATGTGATATCACACTACTGAGAGTATAGTTAATGTGATATCACACTACTGAGAATAGTTAATGTGACATCACACTACTGAGAATAGTTAATATCACACTACTGAGAGATTGTTCCTGGGGCTCCTCAAGTCTTCCAATGCCCCTTTCCCGATCCTCTAAGGCAGTTTCACTCTTGATAAAGCCTTTCAACAGGACTTCTCTTCTCTCCGTGCAGGTTACATCGAGGAGGCTTGCATCATCCCCTGTCCCTCAGACTGTAAGCTCAGTGAGTGGTCCAACTGGTCACGATGTAGCAAGGCTTGTGGCAGCGGGGTCAAAGTGCGCTCCAAGTGGCTCAGGGAAAAGCCATACAATGGAGGACGGCCCTGCCCCAAGCTGGACCACATCAATCAGGTAGTGTACAGCTCCAGAAACATGCTCAGCAACATCTGGTGCCTTGACGACTGAACAGTAGCTTGAGGGGAGAAAACATAGCTATCTTTGTCTCGTGATCACCATTGTTCCTTAGCGACTGTTTATGAACTGTGCTGCAATGCTTTTTGATTCATCACAACAGTATTTGTATTAGGCACTGCAAAGCGAGAGAGAGAGAGAGAGAGAAGGGAGAAAATAAAGAAAATGAAATCTGAATGAATAAGCTCCAGTCCGAGGCTTCCCATTACCTTACCCTCATTATTGCGGCTCTCGTTTTTGCTGAGCAGAGCCAGTGCAAAAGGCAAGGGATGCTATAAATGGATTACATCCGCCATAATAACACCCCACCCCCGCTGTGAGCCGGCCGACTCCTCGAGGGCCCCTCGATTCGCCCAAATGAAATGCTCTCTCCAGTCTATGAGAATAGAACCACATGCAGATTAAGGTTGCGTCGATCTGTGTTCATCGATGTGTACATTTGTTCAGTCTACGTAGGTATTTATGCAGCTTTGCCGATTATGTCCTTTAGAGCATTGCATTAATCAAATGTG
Source organism: Notolepis coatsorum (assembly GCF_963971535.1). Classification (NCBI taxonomy): domain Eukaryota; kingdom Metazoa; phylum Chordata; class Actinopteri; order Aulopiformes; family Paralepididae; genus Notolepis; species Notolepis coatsorum. Next base: position 44,538,533 of record NC_140183.1, on the reverse strand, counting down.
CTGTTCTATATGCAAGTTCATTAATCCAACTGTGTTTCATTTTAATCCCCTGTGGCGATGCCTGCTGGATGTGGCTATGGCCCATGCTTATAGGCCCAGGTAAGAGTCTCTCTCTTCAGCCACATGTTAAAGGCATACATACATACAGTAGAGATGGACACAATATCCACCATGTACGAGTAAACAACAAGGCACTATCATTATTGCTATTGACCTCAAACCCACCCTCTTTTCTTGATGCTCCAATCACAACTGTTGCTTCCCTCGAAAGCCCTTGAGCTGCTGTTTGGGATGGTTTGTTACACTAAGAACGCCATCACATAGATATTACATGTACTCCATTTCGACCCATTGCGTATGGAACAGGTGTACGAGGTGGTTCCGTGCCAGAGCGACTGCAATCAGTATGTGTGGGTGGCTGAGCCATGGAGTGTGTGGAAGGTCAGCAACGTGGACCTGAAGGAGAACTGCGGTGAGGGCGTCCAGACCAGGAAAGTCAGGTGGGGAAATCACAGAGTCAAGACAGAACTTTTCAACAAGGTTGTTGTTCTTTTCAATTGATTTTGTTTAGGGGCGTTCAAAAGGTAGTAATCCCTACAAAAACCCAGCTGTAGCTGCCGACCGCAAGCATAGATAAGGACATGGATAAGATCCAATTTCTGATCTGTCATATAGGTTCGATATGACCCGATATGTATAGGGACACAAATCCCTTCCAAATTCCCCTGCGTACCCGTCACGCCGATATAAATATAAAATATAACTTTTCAACATGTTTTTCTTTTTTTCTTCTTCGACTCAGTAGGTCGCAATCCTTACAAAAACACCCATGCCTGCTGCCCCCCAAGCAAAAATAAAAACAATAAAGATATATTTTCGCCACCAGCCTCTCTCCCCTAGAACCCCGCCGGTAGCCGTGTTATCCGTTCCTCAGCCTAGCTGAAAGGAGGTGAACCTCAGTGTGACTCTGGGCCCCTGCAGGTGCATGCTGAACACCATCGACGGCCCGTCGGACCCCGTGGAGGACTACCTGTGTGACCCGGAGGAGATGCCCCTGGGGGCCCGGGAGAGTCGGCTTCCCTGTCCCGAGGACTGTGTTCTGTCTGACTGGGGCTCCTGGAGCCGCTGCAGCCTGGTAAGAACCTCCGTCTGACTCACAGTCTTGTGTTAAAAAGCCGCGTGGAGGAGGAGGCGTTTCAGTTGTGTGACATTTTAATTATTAGACTCTTAAAAAGAACACGTATTACATAGTTGCTCCCAGTACATTAAATAGTACATGGTGAAATAGTATACAGTATATTTCCGCGTGGACTTGACCCCCTTTGAAACCTTCATTTTTATAACCCATCATAACCCGTCCTACAAACAAAAGTGAGAATTCACAGGTAAAATTTGGAGAGCACACACTTGCCACAACGCAGACAACAACACAGGCCGCAACACAGACCACAACACATTGGACATCGACATTTACATTTGGACATTTACGGGGGCCAGTTTCGATTTGCAGCCTCCCGTAGGTGCTCTTTGAGGGCGGTTTTGAAGGTGGGTAGGGATTCACATTATTTTACGGCTGTGGGTAGGGCGTTCCACATTGTTGTGGCATAATTGCAAAATGTGTTAGTCCCTTGTTTGAGCCGAATCTGGGTTTAACATGATTTGTGGAACTCCCTCTGGTGTTGTGGTCGTGGAATTCACTGACCTGTGGGTAGTATTTCGACATGTACATGGGTATCTTAGTGGTGTAGTGTATCTTGTAGACCAGGCCCATTGCAAGTTGCTGTACTCTGTCGTCTACTCTAAGCCATCCTAGAATGTCAAAATGGGCAGGGGTGAGGTGGGTTCTGGGGGTAAGGTCAAGCAGTAGTCTGACCAGTTTGTTTTGTGATGTTTGTAGTCTTGTTTTTAGTGCCTTTGAGGTACTTTGGTACCATGAGGTGCAAGCATAGTCGTAGTACCCTTGAATGAGTGCTCCTGTTAGAGTCTTTAGGGTATTCTTGCTTACCAGAGAGATCTGGTACAAGAATCTTGTTAGTTGGTTGACTTTTTTGATTACATTGGTTGCCATTTTGTCACAGGAAAGATTTGCCTCTAGGATGGAGCCCAGCTATGTAATCTTTCCTTGTGATAATATTGTCACCCACTGTTGGCCTTGCTGAGTTTGTTATTTGATCCAAAGAGAATGGATTCCGTTTTACCCAGGTGTAATGATAGTTTGTTATCAGCAAGCCAGGTGCAGATTCTGCCGAGTTCAGAGCTGAGGGCTTTTTCAACCTGCAACTTGTCCCTGTCAGAGACCAGCAGGGTGAAAGAGCGATTTAGCTGCTCTGACTTCACCCGCTGCTCGCACGTCAAAGGCTTCGGCCATTGTTAATCACAACCCATTCTCTTCTGGGTGCATGACACGCTGGTTTCCCACAATTCCAATCTCTTCATGGAGTGTGCATTGTGCCACCGTAGGGGGGGGCCTTGGGGTGTCTTCTCCTATGTTTTATTCATCAGGCCGGTGATGGAGTTATTCTAAGAGGGTTGTCATTTCTGTGCCACCGTCCCTCTGTGACCAGCAACTGTGTAGAATCTGGCTGTGTCGAAAGAGTATATTCAAGACACCCTGTCAAAATTCCCAAGAATTCATCATTATTGGAATGTCATGAGAGAAAGTAGCTTTTTATATATATATATAGTTGAATAAATCAAAATGCTTCCCCAGGGAGATGGTGGTCTGGGGGAATGGCTTGACATCAGAAATAGCCTATAGTAATCCACTTACTGTATTTAGAAAAATGAATTATGGAGCAATATGCTCAGAAATAATCCAAAAGCGGGTAAATTCACACAGTTTAATTGACTTTAATGTTCAATAAATATGGACATCACAGTGGCGAGAGCTCTCTATTGAAAAAGGGCTTAGTTCCAGTCCAGGGATCTGTCTGTGTTGAATTCTTATCACTGGCTGCAATATGGATTGCTTAATCATTTATACTTTCTCTAGAATGTATGGCCCTCCCTCTGCGCTCATGGACCTCTTGATTGGTTGACAGAGTTGTCTGTCTTCCGTTTCAGCCTTGCCTTAGAATCAAGAGTCGGGTACGGTCGGCGTACGCCATCCGGTTGCCCGTCGTGGGGAGAGTCTGTCCGGAGAACCCCGACAGAGAGCCCTGCAACCTCAACGCCAACTGCTTCAACTACTTCTACAACATCACAGGTAAAGAGAACACTGAGCACAACATCTCCCATGGCAGAGTCCCACAGGGTGTTAGGCCTGGTGGAGTCCCACAGGGTGTTAGTCATGGCAGAGTCCCACAGGGTGTTAGTCATGGTGGAGTCCCACATGGTGTTAGTCATGGTGGAGTTCCACAGGGTGTTAGGCATGGCAGAGTCCCACAGGGTGTTAGGCCTGGTGGAGTCCCACAGGGTGTTAGTCATGGCGGAGTCCCACATGGTGTTAGTCATGGTGGAGTCCCACAGGGTGTTAGTCATGGTGGAGTCCCACAGGGTGTTAGTCATGGCAGAGTCCCACAGGGTGTTAGGCCTGGTGGAGTCCCACAGGGTGTTAGTCATGGCGGAGTCCCACATGGTGTTAGTCATGGTGGAGTCCCACAGGGTGTTAGTCATGGTGGAGTCCCACAGGGTGTTAGTCATGGCAGAGTCCCACAGGGTGTTAGGCATGGCGGAGTCCCACAGGGTGTTAGTCATGGTGGAGTCCCACAGGGTGTTAGTCATGGCAGAGTCCCACAGGGTGTTAGGCATGGCGGAGTCCCACAGGGTGTTAGGCATGGTGGAGTCCCACAGGGTGTTAGGCCTGGCAGAGTCCCACAGGGTGTTAGGTGGCTATGCCTTAGGTGAGCTTAGGCTGCCTTGGCCCTTCATGCCTACTGTATAGCCCCTTTTACACAGCCTGTTCAAGGCAGAAATGCTGTGCCACTATTCCACCTCGCCATGCTGAAGTTCTGTGTAAAAGAGACTATACAGTAGGCGTGAGTATATATTTAATTTCATTTCATTTCATTTTAATGTATTCGTACATGGAATTGTTACAGTCCAACAGTGTCTTCAGTACATATAGTTCACTTAATATGATCAACAAAATTCCATGGCCGAAAGGAACAGGAAGAAGAAAACTTGTACCTCCCCCTGACCCCCTACACACATACTGTACAGTACACTGATAGACTGTTCATAGCGCAATGTTTACCAAACCAAACCATACTGTAGGTGTCATGGTTTTTGCCTTATTTCGTCTTCCTGTGAGGGATAGCTGTCAATCACTGGTCTGGTGGTTAATTGCCTCATGGGTCGGCAGCAGCAGGGCCGCCTGGGAGAAATGCGAGGCCCTGTGCGAGATTTAAACGCGAGCCCCCTCCCCCCCCCCCCCCCCCCCTAAAGGTAAAAAAATAAAAAATAAAAAAATTTATATTATATTATTATTATAATTTTTTTATACAGTCAACATATTCTTAAATAATAGCGCTGCCCGAGGCTGGGCATGATACAGTCAACATATAGCAAGAGAGAGAGAGAGAGAGAGAGAGAGAGAGAGAGAGAGCGAGAGAGAGCGACCGTTCTACAGTCAATATACAGTGTTATCGCTGCACAGACCCGGCAATGCCCCTGACCAGATAAGAGAGAAATATAATATAGTTAGTAAAAGCACTATATAAGCTCAGAACACAACACAGCTTAGAACACAGCTCAGAACACAGCACAGAACACAGCTCAGAACACAGCTCAGAACACAGAACACATCTCAGAACACAGCACAGAACACAGCTCAGAACACATCTCAGAACACAGCTCAGAACACAGAACACATGCCGAACACAGCACAGAACATAGCTCAGCACACAGCTCAGAACACAGCTCAGAACACAGGACACCTCAGAACACATGCAGAACACAGCTCAGAACACAGCTCAGAACACAGCTCAGAACACAGAACACAGCTCAGAACACAGCTCAGCACACAGCTCAGAACACAGGACTAGGTACAGACTCAGCGAGCACAGCCTAGCCATCGAGAAAGGCCGCCATAGGCAGACCTGGCTCCCAAGCAAAGACAGACTATGCACCCACTGCACACAAGATGAGGTGGAAACCGAGCTCCACTTCTTAACAACCTGCCCACTATACCAAGACATCAGAGACATATACTTCCCACAAATTGCAAACACCCAAAGAGACTTTGAAAACATGGACAATAACTCAAAACTCCCATACCTACTGGGAGAAATACAAGAATGTGCAAACACAGCAGCCAGATTTGTGAGCTGCTGTGACAAGAAAAGGACATCCAACGGAATACAACCACCATAAAGACTGTACAAGAAATTCCTTCTGTAATGTACTGATTTCTTTTGTTTTATCTGTTTGATTGTTTTGTTTTGTTTGGCTTTGGCAATGTAAACGTATGTTTCCCATGTCAATAAAGCCCATTTGAATTGAATTGAGAGAGAGAGAGAGAGAGAGAGAGAGAGAGAGAGAGAGAGAGAGAGAGAGAGAGAGAGAGGGATAGGGCGAGAGAGAAAGAGAAAAAGAGAGAGCGAGAGAGAGAGAGAGAGAGAGAGAGAGAGAGAGAGAGAGAGAGAGAGAGAGAGAGAGGTGAAAATGTGACAAGGATAATAACAGGTATTGGAGGTGAACTGAATCCATCATTTGTGACGTGCGTTTGTTTTCCCCTCTCTCACCTGGTGATGATGGCCAGGTGGGGTGGAGCCATGCAGGACGCCATGAAGAGGACCACGTTCTCGTGCCTCGTCTGTCTGTAGTTCATCACCTCCTTCTTAAAAAGCTTCAGGTGGTCCTGGTTGTTGCCATGCCTAGTTAGCTAGCGTTAGCTAACGCTAGTTAGCCTTTAGCTAAGCTACTAGCCGACATGGCTAGCCCGACTGAAACACATGTTAGCACTCGATAGCTAGCGTTAGCTAACGCTAGTTAGCCTTTAGCTAAGCTACTAGCCGACATGGCTAGCCCGACTGAAACACACGTTAGCACTCGATAGCTAGCGTTAGCTAACGCTAGTTAGCCTTTAGCTAAGCTACTAGCCGACATGGCTAGCCTGACTGAACCACACGTTAGCACTCGATAGCTAGCGTTAGCTAACGCTACTTAGCCTTTAGCTAAGCTACTAGCCGACATGGCTATCCCGACTGAACCAAACGTTAGCACTCGATATTATAACGTAGCTAAAGCTAACTAGCTGTCCCTGCCTTTAGCTAGGCCGACATGGCTAGCCTGACTGAACTTTCTAACATGCAACAACTTTCATCTTCAGTCCATCTGCCGAACGACCGTCCTCTTCGTCTTGGCTGGCATAACCTCCAATGCTGCATGCGCAAAATAGTCAGACGCAGCTGACGCACGCCGGCCGACTGTACACATGTAACCCCTCCCTTCGTTGAAACCAATAGTATATCTGCTGCAGAGCCTCAGAGCTCCAATAGTGTATCTGCAGAGCCGCAGAGCCAGGAACAAGTCAGACACATTCTACAAACGTGTCTAATGTGAAATATATAAGCATATAAGCAAAACTAGATTTTAGGTCTGTGATGAAAAAGGGCCTCGCGGGAAGGGGGGCCTCGCAAAAAAAATATTTAAAAATTAAAAAAAATAATAATAAAGAAATAAAAAATAAAAAATATTTAAAAAAAATATATATATGTGCGAGGCCCCCCTTCCCGCGAGGCCCTGTGTGACCGCACTGCTCGCACACCCCCTGACCCCCTGTTGGCAGGTGTGTGGGCTTGATTGCACCTGATTCGGTGCAGCTGTGCCTGGAAAGGCTGAGTCTATTTAAGTTTGAATCTCGCAGTGTCAACTGCTTTTTCATTTCCTTGAGTTGGCTATCCTTTTTGGTCAGGCTTGTTATTGAAGTGTAGTGCTGATCTCTGCCCTATTCAGCATTTAGCCTTCTTTGTAGCCATTCTTGTTTTGGGCTACTGGCTTTATTTTACACTTTGTTTCATAGAGGCTGAGCCTTTTATGGTAGTGTTTCTTGTGTTTCTTCTGCAACTGTCTTTTGCCCACTACGGCACATAAACTCCCTTGGTGGAGGCTTATTGTTTTATGTTTTCAATATAAACTCTGTTTTTAGGAGTTGCCTTTGTGGCTTATTTATTTTTCTACAATACCTCTTTATTGAGTGCCGTCCTGTTTTTTGGACTTGACTTATTTTCTTAAATACTCATGTAGAAGGGTGGATTATCCCTGCTTATGGGAGTGGTTGTACACGGCCACCTGGTAGCGGGATGCAGTAGATTTCAATCTATCTGAACCCCCGTCTTTGGGCCTGGAACGTCGTTCTGGAGGGCGGGCAGCAGGAGCGGATGGGGCCCGGGATTTACTAACCTGGGGGGTGGTACTCTGGTCTTCCTCGCCTTCCAGGCCGGTCAGCAGTAGCTCCCCACACACTCTCACTTCCCCCAGTACCTCTGTTAGCCCTCCCACACCTGGTGACTGTTAGTTAAATAAAGATATTGGGCTCCCCTCAAAGCAGTACCCTTCCTTGACCACCTTTAACCATATGCTGCGAATAGGGTGGAAGGGTTAAATAAATATACTACAGTCATATATATTTACCCGGTTAACAAGGTTAGAATATGGGCTCAGAATTAGACACACACACCGTGCTCCCATCTACGTCTCCTTTATATAAGCCTGGTCAATTAGCAAGTTACAGTTTATACTTATTGTGGTTCATATGGCATATAATCACATTAGGCACCAGGTGCTCTCACTCACATAATAGGGGAACGCTACTCCCAACATAGGCACCTAGTGCTCAATACATTATTTCAAAACCCCGCTTGGATTAGGGGAAGACCCAGGCACATGTCAAGGAGTTCAATGGGAATTCAAGAACATCACACAGTTATTACAATACACAAAAATAAGTTACATGTGGGCCCACGTCAGACCACGTGAGCGGATCGGCGCGGCCGAGAAATCCGCTCTTCGCTCTTTAGAGCTTGGTCCGCTCCGCTAATCACTCATGTTGACCCCGCCCCCAAGTCGCTCTCCGCTCGCTCCCCGCTCACCTTGAATCGAGCGCTCCCCGCTCCCCGCGCCAGATCGCTCGGCAGTTTTTTTTCTTCTTTTTTTGGAGCATGGTGTAAATGAGCTCAAACTACAACAGTCTACACCCCCTGGGCCCCTTAACAATTGTTTGTATTGAGCCGCATTGTAATTGTAGCCATTCTGCAATGTTAAATAACGTTGTTTATCCATTCACTATCTCTATTAAGCGATGATAGGCTAGCCGAGCCACAATGCTATGGTCGCTGCCATTAACGTTAGCATGTAAGATAACGTCAACAACAATGGCGTCGATACTTTTTCTAACTGGATTGAGTGTGGGCGTCTCTACAGTGACAAAGCCTGAACGAACAGCCTATCACAGGTTCACCCTTCTCATTGGTTGAAAATGGCCTTCATGTTTGTACATCGCCATCTGTTGCTTTGGCATTGTACTGCATGTATATATTACATCAGTGTTAAACCACTGTGAGCGGCCTGGAGTGGATTGGAGCGGAGGAGAACTCTCGCTCCGGACGTCGCGCCGACTCATTTTAAAACCCACTCCTCGCTCACGTCAAAACCGGCCGCTCCGCGCCCCGCGCCGCTCACGCTCCGATCCGCTCACATGCACTGGCCCACGTTACCAAATAAAAACCTACACTAAAGCCGGCTTATAATGGTTGGGGTACCCCTAGACACTGGTCGTTAGCGTTCGCTCAAATGGATACTGTTTTTTCACACGAAGTACCGCTGTACTTAACCAAGATGGCGGATCCACTCTCACCACCCCTCATCCGGGTGACAAGATGACCGTCGAGCGATCCCGCGAGCACAGCCAGCGGGCTGGGGTAGGCAGCAGGGGCAGTGGCTGAACTGGAGGAGCGTGCTGTGTTGTGGCGACCTCTGCTGGATGAAGAGGTGTCCTCTGCTGCGTTGATGAGACGTCCACTGCGGGGCTGCTGACTGGGCTGGCGCGCTCTAAACTGTTGGCTACCTTAAACACAGCTAAACTGTGGGTCTTAGTGAACCCTCCTGCTATCGTCTGTACTGCTAACGCAACGTGGCTGTATGCACCACCGGTCTTCAGCGACGCTCGCCTGGTGGTATACTCGAGTCACTATAGCCGTTAGCAGCATGCTAATACACCGCTCACACTTCTAGGATAACACGTTATCTATGGACGTTGGTTCTTCTTTCCGTATGGCTTACTCACACTTCTCTATCGCTTGTACTTCTAGGATAACCTGTGTTATAGCAGAGTACTCTTTATCTCCCGTTGCTCTTCAATGGGGCTCTTCAACTGGACTCTTCAAACGGGGCTCGTCGAGAGCACACGCCCGTTCACGTCCGCTCATGTCCGAGTTCACTGTCGAAGAGGACTTCCTTCTGTTCCACCCTCCAGGTAATCATCTCTCACTCGCTGCTCCTTCCTCCTCCGCTCCACCTGCCACCACTGCCCCCTGCTGGCGACCGCAACTGGTCCCACTATAGGACACTCAAGGCAGGAAGAAAGATGCTTCAATGTCATGTTAATGGTCCATATCGAAGCCGGAGAAAGAAGAGCACCTCGCATCATTAGTCCGGGCGAGATATAAAAAAGGCACACTGTTTATCACATTCTTTGTGCACACAGGGGAAGTAACAAGTTAGTCAGCACTTCTGAATAATTAGCAGAATATTCAGGATGCTACATTTCCCCCCACTTTAAACTTGCCAAGTCCTCTGCAAGTTACCTCAATGAAACCAGTTTAATACATGAAAACGGTCCTTAGACCAACAGTTTCACACATTGTTTCATCAATTGCACACACTGTTCCACAAACACACTTTTCAGCACATAGTCCTGGTGATACCGAGTGGGTAGCCGACCTCTGGTGCTCCTCTGGGGCCGGGTTCGCTCAACCCCCCTCGCGTCTGACTCCGTGTCAGACTCGTCCGTCCCTGCCGGCAGGTCATTGGCCACGGCTTCGCCCTCCTCGCCCCTGTCTCCGCCGTCTTCGCCCTCCTCGCCGTCCTCTCCTGAGGGGACCGACTCCACCTCTCCTCCCTCGTCTGGCGCTGCTTCAGCGACGACCCGCAGGCCCTGGGTGGGTTACACGCCCTAGGATGCGGTTCTCGAGGGTAAACGAAGGCGCCCCCCACGTCTGATTCGGATGAGCTCCGCGATCCCATCGGGATCCTCCGGGGAGCCATCGTCCGCTCTTCCGGGTCGGAGGCCGGGAAGTAGCAGATCTTGAGCTGATCTCTATGCACGGTCCTTTCGGGGCCCCCTCCTTCGGGCCGAACCGTGAACCCTGATGTCCCTTCGACGTTGTCATCGCCGCCCTCTGGGCCAGGCTTGCCGCCGGCCGGTGGACGTCTACGGCGGTAGTTGAAGTTGCGGCGGTAGCGGCGCCGACGGGGCCCCTGGTCCGGGCCGCCCTCACCTCCTTGACCTCCTTGACCTCCTTCCGACCTGTTCTCCTTGTTCTCCTCTCCGTCTCGCACCAGTCTGGGACGGGGTGAACCCCTTGGTCGGAAGCCTCTGTAGTAGTTCTGTCTCATTGGTTTGCCGCCGCCCTGGTCGGGACCTCTCTGGTAGTTCTCAGGGTATTCTCCATCGCAGGGTGGGCCCCTCCTGCGGGGATAGCACCTGTAGCGGTTCCGGTCAGTGGCGTACTTGCTCCCCTGGACGGGAACGCCTGCTGGGCCGGTGACGTTGGCCGCCTCTGCTCCCTTTTCCCCTTCAACAACATCAAACTCCACAGTTTCTCCATATCCAACACTGCGAAGGTATTTCCTTGGGTTGTTCTTCCTTATGGCCGTCTGGTGTACAAACACGTCCTCTTTCGTGTCATTCCTGTGGATAAAACCATATCTGTTTCTGACGTTGAACCATCTGACTGTCCCCAAGATTTTGCTTCGCCTGCCGGGCTGGACGGGCTCTCCGCGTCGTCAGCGGCCTGCGGTGGTTGTTGCGTTTCGGCGGCCTCGCTGCCGCCTCCGGGCTCTCTGCTTTCCTCTCTCCGATCCCGTTGCAGATCGAACTGGGTTTTAGAGGGCTGGGTCCCCCGGGTCACCGCCCGCCACACCGGTTCCAGCGCGGGGTCGTCCGCCTGAAGCCGCCGCAACTCCGCCCAGCCGTACCCGCTGTTCCCCTTCTGAGTCACGATCTGTCCGGCGACGACTGTCGAGACCCCCCGCGGTTCGATCCGTCCCTCAGGGCCTAGCAGAGCCCGGACTTCGTCTGCCGGGACCACTATGCAGCCGCCGCGCGCGACTAGGGCGGGGGCCCCCGTTGGGGCGGCCCGTTCCTCCGTGTCCAGCCGAGTATGGTATGGGTGCCGTGATCGTTAAGAAGCTCCTCTCGGTGTCCTCCACTTCCGGTTCTGGCCTCCTCGGCAGGCGCGGCAGGGCGTCGGCCTTCCGGCTGAACCGGCCGGGTTTGTAGTGGACCACGACTACGTGGCTAAGGGCGACATTTCCGGCGTCGGGGCGACGACTACTGGCGGGACGCATCCCCTTGATCCCTTTGAAGAGGCCGTCCACTCCGCCGAGTACGTTCATCCCCAGAAGTCCCTGGACGGCGCCTCTCGCGAGTCCTCGGAGGGGGTCATCTTTCACGATGAATATGCACTTCTCTGCAAACGTCATTTCCAAGCACTTCACCTCCGCGTACAGGCACCCCACCACAGGGATCTCCAAACCGTTGGTGGCCATGAGGGTGATCCAGTTGGCGGAGGTCAGCTGCTGTTTTGGGAGGTTTCGCTTGAAGTGGCTTTCCGACACAGTCGTCACCTCGGCTCCGATGTCGAATAGGCAGCGGGTGTCCACACCGTCTATTTGTACATCCAGGGTGAAGCATTCCCCGTGTACGTTCTGCTCCTCCGGGCCCTCAGTGACTGGGTCGACGGCTCTCGTCGCGACGGCGTCGATCGCCCTTCGCGGTCCAGGTCGGAATCCCGACGGGCCCGGCGCCTCGGGGGCGGGGGAAGGGGCGGGGCGTGGTCCACCGGCGAGGCAGGGGAAATCTCTAGCGATATGGCCCGGCTGTTGGCAGGTGTAGCATATCAATCGACCATCCTCGTCTCGGCGGGGCGTTCCACGAGGGGCCGCGGACACATCTCCTCTGTGTCGGCGCCCGGCGCCGCCTCTCTGGGGCGCGTCTCGCTCCTGTTGAAATGCCTGGAAGAGCTGTTCCTGGCGCGCACCCAACCGCTCTTGGCCTGCGAACAGCTGTCGGATCGACTCTTGGAGTGTGTCTGTGCTAGGAGGGGTTTTGCGTCCCTCCGCGGCGGCGGCGTGGATCAGGCCCCGGGCGGGACCCTTCGTGGGGGGCAGGACCATCTCCTCCTCAGACCAGTTTATCGCCGCCATCATCAGGTCGAGAAACGTCCGTCCCCCGTCCTCCTTCACGTACTTCCTCATCTCCCGTCTCAGCATCTCGTCCCTCAGGCCGAGCACGAACTGCTCCTGCAGCCGGGCGGCAGGATCTGTGACCTGTCCGGGGTCTCTGCCCTGAATGCGCCGCATCCGCTCCTGTAGGTCGTACGCAAACTCTCGCACGGTCTCACCGTCTGATTGCCGGCGGTCGAGGAACTCTCCCAGGCGGACACTGACTGGGGTTTTGTCTCCGTACGTCTCCTGCAGCAAGCGGAACAGGGCGTCTGGCTCTGGGGCGGTTCCTTCCAGGACGAAGCGCACCGTCCGCCTAGCCTCGCCCTTTAAGTGCTGCTGTACGAACTCCGCCTGTTCGTCACCGGGCACTCTGCTGATCCAGAAATGGGCCTTCATTTCCCGGATCCAGTCCTCCACCGGCGACTCCCCTCTCTCTCTTCCCCCTCCGAACTCGCTGCATTTTCGGTCCCGCTGGACATACACGGTCTGCGAGGGTGGCGGGCGGGATTCACGGCCCTCCCTGTCGAGGGCGGCTTGGGTCCTTTCCAGGGCCAGCGCCTGTCGGTCCAGGAGGCCTGCTTGTCGGTGGGCTTTGTCCGCCAGGGCCTTCACCTGTGCGGTCAATTCCTCCATGGTCTCAGCCCCCTCTTTCTTCACTTCGGTGGCGGCGTCTTGGCCGTCTCGTTGCTCCCGTAGAGCCGCCTGAGAGTAACGCTTCTCCTGGAGTGCCTGCTCGGTCAACTCCTTCACTGCGTCGGCCTGCTGCTTTAGGAGTGCGCCTGAACGTTGGGGCGGCCCGTTCGTCCGTGTCCAGCCGAGTATGGGCGCCCGTCGAGTATGGTATGGGTGCCGTGATCGTTAAGAAGCTCTTCTCGGTGTCCTCCACTTCCGGTTCTGGCCTCCTCGGCAGGCACGGCAGGGCGTCTGCCTTCCGGTTGAACCGGCCGGGTTTGTAGTGGACCACGACAACGTGGCTAAGGGCGACACTTCCGGCGTCGGGGCGACGACTACTGGCGGGACGCATCCCCTTGATCCCTTTGAAGAGGCCGTCCACTCCGCCGAGTACGTTCATCCCCAGAAGTCTCTGGACGGCGCCTCTCGCGAGTCCTCGGAGGGGGTCGTCTTTCACGATGAATATGCACTTCTCTGTGAACGTCATTTCCAAGCACTTCACCTCCGCGTACAGGCACCCCACTGGACATACACGGTCTGCGAGGGGGGCAGGCGGGATTCACGGCCCTCCCTGTCGAGGGCGGCTTGGGTCCTTTCCAGGGCCAGCGCCTGTCGGTCCAGGAGGCCTGCTTGTCGGTGGGCTTTGTCCGCCAGGGCCTTCACCTGTGCGGTCAATTCCTCCATGGTCTCAGCCCCCTCTTTCTTCACTTCGGTGGCGGCGTCTTGGCCGTCTCGTTGCTCCCGAGCCGCTTGAGAGTAACGCTTCTCCTGGAGTGCCTGCTCGGTCAACTCCTTCACTGCGTCGGC